>NW_020837981.1:18365557-18647998 GCF_003676395.1 Aethalodelphis obliquidens | reverse complement strand
AAGAAAGAAAGAAAGAAAGAAAGAAAGAAAGAAAGAAAGAAAGAAAGGAAGGGAGGAAGGAAGGGGGTGGGTAAGAAGGGGCTTTTTAGGATTTTAACTACCTTGACTCGGAAATGTTATGTCATCTTTGTCCTCTTTTCATTGGAAAGAAGTAATCAGTATGGCAAGTGGGGTGAGACGTTTCATTAACTGGTGTGTCCTGCAATAGGAAGTGAGTTTAACAGTTTCTAGCCAGTCTCTGCCACATGAATATTTTTTGAAAGCACTTCAATATCTTTATTTTATTCTATAAAAATATTGGAACATTATTTCAATGATCATTTAGGTTGGAATCTTAATCCAATACATATGATCTCTTTGCTTCCCCTTCACCAATTACAGAGCTTCACAATTATGCTACTATGTGATTTAAATGATTTTATTTGTTAATTAAATTTACCAGGTGCTCTGGAATTCATTTAATTCACAAATGAAATACAATTTATACCTTTGTGTCAGATATATCTCATTCAAGTTGTCCATTATATCACTAAAAATATGACCAGAGTACTATATATTACTTTTACAACACTACTGCTTCTCCATCACCATATTGTATTTATCACATTAGAGTACCATATTCAAGTCTAGTTATCTATTTCAACCAAATATTGTCATTATATACTGAGAGTAAATATAAATATTTTAATGGTAATACTACGTTCTATATAGTCAGCTTAAAAATTCATCACATTATGGGAAATTTGATGAGTGGTAACTAAGAACAGAGAAGTAGAAAAGATTCTATTGGTGAATAGACACTTACATTAGAGTTTTTAATAAAACTGCTTGCATATTGAGTGTTCAACAAGATGTGTTCCTAGCAACTGCACTAATAACAAGTTAGATAAATTAAATATAATGTATCTGCTGACCCCTAATTTCACATCACTATACAAATGGTGGAGATTTTAACATGCTCACATCATTACTTTAAATTATGGTACTTGAAAAGAGATCTTTAGAAATTGTTACTGTTATATTGGTGTGATCTGTCCTAAAAAGAGCTGGTTAGGTGAACGATGATACTAATGACCTGCTGGAAGTGCTTTGAATGATTATATTTAATACTAATGAATTAGCTTCAGCTGTCCTAATAACAGCTAGTTTTTCCCACACAATATTTTAAAATAATTATCAAAAGCAGCAGAGGCAGCCTACACCTATGATATACATTATATATTATGAGCTAATTATATCCAAACTAACATTGGTCTCATTAATATCATGCTCTATCAATCACGTTAATCATTAGAAACAGCAAAGAATTGCAGAATGGGTATATATAGATTACCCAGTGTGACACTGTTCACTTTTTTTCTGACTTTTTCATTTTGTATTGATGTAAGAACTTGCTCATCCAATTAGTGATAGAATGTCAAATATTCACTCAGTCAGATATCACTATCTTAAAACAGTTAGAAACTTCAAAATTAAGTCGTTTATTTGAAAAATAATTTTATTTAAAATTTATTCCACCTGCTAACATGGTTTTCTAAATTGTAAATTTAAACATATCTATTTATACCTATAGGTATGCCTGTGTGCATAAATCTATATATACATATATGTGCATAGATGCATGTATAGACACGCATAAACATATACATACTATATATGTGTGTACATGTATAGTACATATATATTCAAATAAGTTCATATGTGTGTTGCATATGTATACATAGATACACATGTATGTATATGCATGTGTGTATTCAAATAAGGTACACAAAAATGTAAGAATAAATAATCACAAAAGATTGGGTTAAGCGGGGACCAAGCAACTATGCCATGATAACTTCCATCTAAAATTCCATGAAATGACAAAATAAATGTAAACGAGAACAAATGCACTTAAAGCAGCACAGGAAAACATAAAAGTGTCATTACAAGAAAAAGACAGGAAATAGGATCAGATATTCAAAAAATGTAAGACATAATGGCACAAATGCATTAAGGATAAAATGCATTAAGAATTAACTGCATTGAGGATAAACTTCTTAGCACTTAAGCAAGCTGGAAGTCTAGCCTAATTCATACAAGAAGTGGCAGAGGGCTCATTTGGAAAAACAAACTGGTTAACCTCTCCCTCCCGGATTTGTGCTAGGCAATAAGTAAAAATGTCATTAACCCAGAGGTTAAGCAATTAGTGTGGAACGGGGACAGCAGAATTGGGAGAGTGTCTCCAATCGCTGCTAAGTATGTAGCAACCACCCTGAGAAGACAAACACCAAGAAACTGAAACAAATCATGTAACACTAGGGAAGGTGGGAGGGAGACACAAGAGGGAGGAGATATGGGGATATATGTATGTGTATAGCTGACTCACTTTGTTATACAGCAGAAACTAACACACCATTGTAAAGCAATTATACTCCAATAAAGATGTTGAAAAAAAAAACTAAAAAGAAAAAAAAATCATGTAACACACCTTACTGCTGATTTTACTCCACTATGGATTGAAATGACATGTAAATTATAATTATCACTTTAAAACAGTATGCACACCATTAAGAATCATAAAATAATAGAGTGGAAACAATAAAAGGGAGACACCAAACGAGATAAACAGAACAGCTTAAAGCAAAAAGGTTTGTAATGCAAACAGGTTAATGATAGCATAAATATCAATACTATCCAAATTAAGCTAATCACATGCCTCAAATGTCACACAAAAGGGATTGTGGACAATGCGTGAAATAGAAAATAATAAAGCTTCCGGGTGAAAATATAAGAAAATCTATTAAAGACTATGGCGTAGACAATGATAATTTAAATAGGAACCAAATGTAGCAACTATAAAGGAAAAGTTGATGAGGTGGTCTTAATCCAAATCAAAAACATTTTCACCAAAAGATACGATTAACAGAGTTAAAATGTAAGCCAAAATCTGGGAGAAGTTCTTTGTAATACTGATATCATGCAACGAAAGTGTTATCTGGAATACTCCAAGAGATGTTACAAAACAGTAAGTTAACTTACTAAAAACGGACACAATCTTGGAGAGGCACTTAACAAAAGAAGATACTTAAATGGCCAATGAGTTATAAGAAGGTGTTCACCATCATTAGTTATAAGAGAAAAATTTAGAACTTCAATAATATACTTCTGTAACTCTCACCAGGTTGAATAAAATGAAAGGGAAAAGTTTGCAAAGCTGAAGTTACACAATGACTACTTATTTTATTGAGCTTGGATTTCTATTGAGGGCTTTCTACCTTCTGTCTCCTTTACTTCTTTAAAAGTGATGCACGAATGACCACAACCTGGCTTTCTATGTCTATCAACAATATTAAAAGCCTGCTTTCATTACATGTTTATGATGTAGCACCTGTTTACTCCTCCAGATGTTTTCTCTATGCTGGTACTCTGTGTGTTTGTCCCAGGTGGGTGAGCAAACCCACTGAAACACAAGATGTTGAAGAATTAACTGTTCACTTGAATAACTGTGGACTCACTGTATTCATGCTCTTCCAATTACCTTTAGGAGAACCAGTTTTAGTTTATGTTTCATAATGTCTTAACTATTGATACAATGAAAAAGAATTACTAGAAGAATAATGACGTGTTTGAATATCATGATAATGTCAAAAGTTTTAAAATACTCTCTCTTTTGATACTTACATCTTTATAGACAGTACTGAACAGTCTGAAGGCACAGGCCCATAGACCACACTTTGAGTATTGGAGCTCTAAATTACACAGGTAAGGGTGATCATGGTCTCAGGACAAAACAGATGGCACAATGAAATTAGGGTTTTGCACGGAAGGGAGGTTTTAGTGTAGAAGTTATTTGCAAACGTATGGGCAAGAAAAACAAAAAATAGTAACCAGAACCTCTATTACAGAGGAGAATTCTTAGTCTCATAGAAGTTAAATACATTAAATAAGGCTTCATAGCATATAAGTTCTTGATCTATGATTTAAACCCAATCTGACTGAGCTGGAAGAAAATATAAGAGATGGTCTTTTGAGGAGCCTTAATCGGACACCTAGAACATGTAAAATTAAGGGATGATAGACTACTTAACAATCTATAAATAAATATAAAATAACAGAGTAAATACTGAACACACAGGTACTAAAGAGAATAAAAGAGGGTGATCAGAGGAAAATAATGAAAAATTAGTGAAGCTAATCAACATATATTGACTTGAGAAATTCCTGAGTTCCAGAGTATGTCAGGAAGAAACTACTGAACACATACCATTGGAGAAAATGAGTCCTGAAGGAGTGAAATGTGGCATCAGAAAAGTCCTCAAAGTGTGATCCAGCAATCTGTACTTGGAAGTATCCAAAGATTCTCTCAATCAACACCAAGGGTGCATGCTGGAAAATAATATGAGATGACTCAGAAGTAGCTTTCTATCATTATCTAGGGACTTTCAGAGTAGCAGATCACAGACTATATAAGTATTTTTTAAAGGACCACTGGCAGAAGGACGCTTCCTGTGTACATAGTTTTGACATCTTTACTTTTTGCTTTACTTTTCTATTGGTGAATAGTAAAAAGAACTATGTAGGTTTCATGTTCAAAATAAATCAGGGAGAATAGAAAATTTGTTACTGCTCCCACTTCAATAATTAGCTGAGGAAATTCATTCTGAGGTTTAATGGAGTCTTTGAGTAAATTTGCTAAAAAGCAGAATCATCGCCTTTCAAAGTTTACCATTTTCCCCATCTGTCACTCTGCCATGAATACCTTTTCATTTATATTAATTTTGCAAAATTAGACATAAAACATTTGTTATGGATAATAGGGTCTGTCTCAATTTGTTAGCCAAACTGTAAAATAAACCCAAATATGCAGTTAATTGAGATTTAATAAGAATTGCATGTTGGTTAAATAATAAATCACAAGGACTTTGAATCAAAGCCTTTTACCAGGCAAGTACATAATGAACCCTTAAAATGAATTAATATTCCAGTCCTGAGAATTTGCAAGAACCTGTTAGGCAAACACACCATTGCCCAACATATTCTAGTTAAAAAATTATAAAATTTTTGCCAGTTTCCACAAACAAAAAATACATGAATAGGTAGTCCTTTTCTGCAGTTTGCTGGTAAAAAAACAAGCATAAAATGTTACAGTGATTGTTACAGTAAATCCCAAATTTAAAGGTTCAATTATCAGCCTAGATGCACAAAGTTACTGTGTTTATTGTGTCATTGAGATCCTATAAATAAAAGTTACATATTTTTATATATATATATTCAATTTATTTTATGAAGGCTTTTGATTTTAGCCCCTTTAAGATTGTCAAGATATGTTCATTTGTTCCTAACAAAATAGTGAATTATAGAACAGCATTTTAAAAGTGTTAGTTGATGAATTTTAATCTTTTTCTCATCTTCAAAGCTTTGGTTTTATGCCCTAAATGTGCATTATCACTCAAAATTTGCTTTTACAATATATGGTAGTAAATGAATAAATGGGTGTAACTGTTAGCATGAAACACTATATTTCCCACCTACAGTGTTTTATTAACTTTAAAAAGTACAAATCATAAAAATTAAACATACTGGAACAATTTAAAGTGTAACTAAACATAAAGCCAACCAGGTGATATTACAAATCATGTGTTTTCAATTAGATGCCCATAGTCTGCAATTTAGTTAGACCAATGTATCCGCATCATCAACAAAAATATTCATCATCATTATCACTTTTCAACTGGCAGAAATTAGCAGCAGATGTTATGGAAGTTTTCTATGTTTATATTCAGAGATGTACAACATTCCCCTGTGAATTCAAAATAGCAAAACACAATGAATCATGTCCCCGCAGTCATAGCAAACCATATTTTGCATCATAATAACCATTTGTCTAATGGAAATTCATCTCAGATTTGTTTCCCCTCAAAGGTAAGGAAGCTAAAGAACAGTTGGGTCTCAATAAAAAAGCTCTCCATATTTATCTCAGACTAAAAATAAAAAATAGTTTTGTTTATATAATATTCTTCAGAATCCAATGAACTAACTAGATGATTTCTATTATACCATTTTATTGTTCAGTATATATATATGTATACATATATACATATATTTTTTAAAGGAACATTTATTTATTTATTTTTTGGCTGCGTTGGGTCTTCGTTGCAGTGAGCGGGGGCTACTCTTCCTTGGGGTGCGTGGGCTTCTCATTGCGGTGGTTTCTAATTGCGGAGCACAGCCTCTAGGCACGTGGGCTTCAGCAGTTGTGGCATGCAGGCTCAGTAGTTGTGGCACACGGGCTTAGTTGCTCTGCGCATATGGGATCTTCCCGGACCAGGGATCGAACCCATGTCCCCTGCGTTGGCAGGCGGATTCTTAACCACTGTACCACCAGGGAAGTCCCCAGCTTATATATTAAAGAAATATTTATTTAAGGTTTACCCTCTTTTATTACCACCTTCTCAAAAATTAACAAAGACTAATTTTTTTGTGTGTTGGAAAGTTAAGTAGCTTTCTCAAATACAGTATGAAACAGGACAAATAAATATTTAAAAAGGGCAAAAACAATGAAATACTCCAATATTATTTTGAGACACCTAAAAAGAGCTTCTAACTACAATTTAACATTGTGCTTAATACTGAATTTTCTCATAGAAAAGCCAAAAAGGAGCTCACCTTATAAACAGAAACATTTTTCTAATAGCAATTCTGAGAAGTAATTGCTGTGTGGATCTTGATATAAGAAGATATGAGTAATGTGGTGGATGACATTTTCAACAGTTTGCGATAGAAATAAAAGTGCTTTCTAAATGATATAACTTTTATTAACACTGATAAACACTGGAAAAATGACATTTAATTATAAACCCCGAGGGCACTGGGTACAGTGAGGGGTTAGACTGGCTATATAAATTTCTGGTCATGTTAGTAAAGAGAATATCAGAGACCTCTGGTTAAGAAGTTCTAGAGTGGTTTCCCAAAGTTACTTCTGGAGCACTAAATCACTAAGGTGCTGTGTGATAAAGGTGTTTGTTACTTAATGTTGGGAGCCTTGGCATGCTGTCTGATCCTCTAACGTTTCATAGTTTATATTAGTGTATTAATACCTATGAGAGGTCCTGCCACAAGCAAATCTGGTTATATTTATAAACTCTGTACTTTTTACAGTAATCACAAAACTTATTTTTCACATAACCTGTTTTAAACAAGTGATGTATTCTTAAATACTATTCCAGAGAACAGATTTTGTAGCTTTCAGATATGGCAGGGTTGATAACTGGCGTGCGCCAAATAAAGTCAGTCAACTAAAAAATGTGAACATGAAGAATGGTGGTTATTTCATAGTCGTTTTCTCTGATGAGTGCCCATCAGTTTGTTGTTTTTCACTGATTAAGAAGCTTTATACAACATTTATACCAGGTACAACATGGACATCTGTCAGGAAGAACTCGATTTTGATCCAAATGGAAGGTCAATTTGTTTTTGTCTAGAGTTGAGAAACAGGGTTCTGTTGGGAGGAACTTATTTAAAAAAAAAAATAATGGAGCTTTCAATGTGCTTAAATCCTTTTGGGGAAAAAAGTGCTTGAAAGTATCTTACACTGGATTCCCTAGAATCAAAATCTGATATGGGGATTCCTGTTCAAGTGCTCTGTAAAGAAGTAAGGAAAGCAGGACAGGATGGGGCAAAAAGTTAAACAAAGAGGTCCATTTAATGAAGAAGTGTAGCCTTGGTTTGATCCTGCCAGGGGCTCTATAATGTGTTTGGAGAATGAGGGCAGGAGTGTGGCCCTTTTAGGCCTCCGGGGTGTAGCCTGGTCAGTTCTCTGAGGGAGGGAAGAGATATGGGAACATATGTATATGTATAACTGATTCACTTTGTTATAAAGCAGAAACTAACACACCATTGTAAAGCAATTATACCCCAATAAAGGTGTTAAAAAAAAAGTTAAAGAACCAACACTCGATACCTGACAAAGGGTGGGAGAGGAATTTGAGGGGTATCATCTGCCAACAGCAGCTACCGCAGGGGTATTTTAGCCTGCTAAATTTTAAAAGTTTAGCAGTCTGTCTTTTTTAAAATAGTGCCATTAGCAGTTCATTAACAATACAAAGCTCAGAAAATGATTTCTAAAGCAATTATGGAACACGAGGTCATCTCCAGTTTCTCACATGCAGCAATATGTTTTTACATTTCTATTCAAAGGCCACAGGTTCAACAGATTCAACATGCTGAAAGCTAAGCTAATGAGCTACACATCCCAAACTGGACCGAGCGTCCTCCACTGTTTCCACATCTCGGTAAATAGCACTGACATCTTTTCAGAAGATACCTTTAATGTCTCTCTTTTTCACTCCACGTACCCCATCTATGACCAAGTTCTCTTGTTTTAGCTCTAAAATATCCCTTGAATTCATTTATTTTCCTTTATTTCTTACCTACAAAATGTCAGTACAAACTATGATCACTTCTAGCTAACGTTACTAAAAATATCTCTTTATGGGTTTTACTGCATTTGGTCTTAATCCCCTTTCATATATTTCCACACTGCCGCTAGAGCTATCTTTCAAAAGCAAATCTAATTATATAATCTTCGTTTATAAAATCTACTATTGCATTTCCATTGTTCTTAGGACAGAGATCCAAATCATTAACATGGCCTAGAAGACTCTGGGATTTGTCGTCCTTCCTATATTTCTAGCCCCTTCCGGTTTTGTTTCCCCTCTTCTACGTATCTTAACCATTCTGCCTTTCCTTCAAGCCTTCAAATAGTACATATTCCCGTGTATTTTATGGTCTTCACCAGTGTTGTTTCCATCTATCTGACATTCTAATTCTCTACTTATAAGTCCAACTACAAATACATACACACACACACACTCACTCACTCAAACAAATACGTGCTCACCAGTGCACTCCTGAAAGTGAACACTTGAATGTCTTCATATCTCATCTAAATCATCAGTTCCTCAGCGCCACCCACTCAAATCATCTTGGCCTTACCTCCAGCCAGATTTTGACCACATTTACCCCAAAACATAACATGGGATGCTGCTGGACATACTCTGCAGTCACATAAACATAACTTAGAAGTGTGAGAGAGTTAATGCTTCACAAGAAAGCCATCAACCAGTGTTCCTTTCATTGTTTCAGAAATAGATCATTCTGAGGCCCTGCTGCTGGTGTGGAGAGGAGGGAGGCTTGTTATCCAAGCAGTGAACAGGTGCACAATGCCTCCTTTTAATGGGTGTACTGTCTCATGGTTTTGCTTCAGTCTCACTGATCGTGCACTCCTGTTTTCTAGCATCACTCTCTCAAAGTAAACCCTTTACCTTAGTCTTTAATTTTTGAGGTAGAACTCAGGCTATGACAGTTGCTGCCAGTGTAACTCTTGAAAGCTGCTCTTCAGATGAGACCCTGGAATTGAATTACTCACGAGCACATGGTGACATGGGCAGCATGATGGGTGGTAAGTTAGGGAGTGATAACACTTCGTATGCAGCATCTTCACATGTAAAACTCTCACTGATGGAAGTTGGGATGAGAGAAACCTGGGAGGGGAAGCATTGCCTGATAAAGTAGTTGCGGCATCTATATTATATGAACCACTGTATCAAGGTCATTATCATCTCTACCTCACCACACACAACTGTCAATTCTCAGTCTTATCTTACTTGAACTAATAGCATTAATCGATACAATTAATAATTAGTTCATTCTTAAATTCTGGTAGTACTTATAAAACATTGTCCTTAGTTCTCATGTTTCACAGGTACTTTTCTTTAATATTTTATGCTTACTCTGAATTTGACCAACCTCAAAATATTGGGAATTCCCAGGACTCAGTTCTTAGCCCTACTCTTTTCACCATCTTCACTCACTCCCTAAGTGGCCACATATAGTTTCATGGATTTTAATACCAGTTCCATGCTGGGGATACCTCATTTTATATTTCCAATCCCTACTTCACCTTTACACAGAAGACATATATTCAATCTGTCTATTCAAAATCTCCCCTGGCTATTTAATAGATATAATAATAGCTATTTCTGACACCTTTTTTTTCTATCTCCGTCCACACAAATCCATCAACACTCCTATCAGCTATTCCTGAGAAGGATACAGAAAATCTGACTACTTTTCACTACCCTACCATCCTAGTCCAAACCAATCATCATTGCTTACTTGTATTAGTGCATCATAGCTGGTGCCCAAATTCCATCCTTGCTCCACTACGTGCTTTATTCTACACACAGTTGCCACCATGATAATCTTAAACACAGATCAACTTATGCCATTATTTTTACTCAAAACTATACAACTTATCTGTACTTTGCTCCAGTCAGGTCCTTATCATCGCCTAAATGACTGTACAAGTTCTACTCCTGGCTAACTCCCTGACCTCAAGTCTTATAATTCTTCCTGTGCTGCTCTAACCATACTTAGTTTTTTGCTTTCCCTCGATCATTGTTTTTCTCAAAATGTCTAAAAGGCTCACTTCCCTCTTTCTTTCATATCATTGTTCAAAGAATACCCTTTGTAAAAATGGCGCCCCTCTGCAACATTACTCTGCATCACATATTGCTCCCTTAATTTTGTTCACAACATTTTTTATCACTTCTGGATATTTTTTTATGGTCTAATTGACTCTAATACAATGCCCATTCTTTAAAAGCCAGGTCTGCATTTTATTTAACTTTTATACTCTAGTACTGAGATTTCCTGAGACATAATATGTGTTAAAAAATATTTTTGATAGAACCAATCAGTACTCGTTCCATTTCTATTTATTCAATTAAGCCAAGACAATCCCTCTCAATTTCTTTAAATATGTATCAAGACGCCCAGACAGATACTTTTTCTCTTATCTCTCTTTCTTGAAGAGTTAAAACACTTATATCATGTATATTATTAAAAACACGTATATCTCTCATTACATGTTGTATCCTGTGTGTATAGTCCATACCATAAGTAACTTTTTTCTGTCTTTACTATACTTTAACCTCCTAGGATAAGGCAGTGAATGGAGCAGGCATTTAAAAAATGGTCCTAAATGACAAAAAGACAATATTAGTAATTTTTGGTAAAATGGCTACCATTGTAAACAACTAAAACTTTACTTGAATCAATAATTATGCTTTATCCAAAAATAAACAAATGGGACCTAATCAAACTTACAAGCTTCTGTACAGCAAAGGAAACCATAAACAAGATGAAAAGACAGCCCTCACAATGGAAGAAAATATTTGCAAGTGAAGCAACTGACAAAGGAGTAATCTCTAAAATTTACAAGCAGCTCATGCAGCTCAATATTCTAAAAACAAACAACCCAATCAAAAAATGGGCAAAAGACCTAAATAGACATTTCTCTAAAGAAGACATACAGATGGCCAACAGGCACATGAAAAGATGCTCAACATCACTAATTAGTAGAGAAATGCAAATCAAAACTACAATGACGTATCACCTCATAATGGTCAGAATGGCCATTATTAAAAAGTCTACAAATAACGAATGCTGGAGAGGGTGTGGAGAAAAGGGGACCCTCCTACACTGTTGGTGAGAATGTAAGTTGGTGAAGCCACTATGGAAAACAGTATGGAGTTTCCTCAGAAAACTAAAAATAGAGCTACCATATGATCCAGGAATCCCACTCCTGGCATATACCCAGACAAAACAATATTTCAAAAAGACACATGCACCCCTGTTTTCAGAGCAGCACTATTCACAATAGCCAAAAAATGGAGACAACCTAAATGTCCATCAACAGATGAACGGATAAAGAGGATGTGGAATACTACGCATCCATAAAAAGAATGAAACAATGCCATTTGCAGCAACATGGATGGACTTATAGATTATCATATTAAGTGAAGTATGTCAAAAAGAGAAAGAAATACCATATGATATCACTTATATGTGGAATCCAAAATATGGCACAAACGAACCTACCTGTGAAACAGAAAAAGACTCACAGACATAGAGAACAGACTTGTGGTGGCCAAGGGGAGGTGGGGTGGAGGAGGGATGGATTAGGAGTTTGGGGTTAGCGGATGCAAACCATTATATATAGAATGGATAAACAAGGTCCTACTAGACAGCACAGGGAACTCTATTCAGTATCCTGTGACAAACCTTAATGGAAAAGAATATAAAAAAAAATGTATAACTGAATTGCTTTGCTGTACAGCAGAAATTAATACAGTATTGCAAATCAACTCTACTTCAATTAAAAAATTAATGATGCTTTATCCAAATGAGAATGGTTATTATACTATTTGTAGTAAAGTTTCACTCAATAAAATTTTATTGTGGAAAAGAACTCTAATACAAAAATTTAAATCAACATCATATCCGATTACTTCATTTCATTTATGGCAGTGCTAAAATGTCCAGTAGGATTATGACATTAAATTCCCATGGCTGGATCTCAAAGCTATCCATTATGTGGTTCCACCCCACCTCCCATCGCCTCCCATCGAAATAAAACAAACTTTATTTCTCATCAGTCTACAGTGTAATACTAGGATCAGTTCTACCTGTAAAAAAAAAATGCCCATTCCCACATGCCTGCCTTTATTGATTGAGTTCCCAAATCATAGAAAGTCAGTTCTTCCCTCCATAACCTACCCAAAGGGTATGCTCTATACAAAGTCTAGCCAGAGATCCATCTTTCCTCGGAAGCACTTTTTGATTATTCTAACGTTTAATGATAATATTCTGATATGAACAGATATACTCCATATTACACAACTAATCAATTAATTCATCTTACATGTTCAAATTTACTTTAAACTTACCCAATAGTGTTTGTCTAATCTCCTAAACTACAGTATAAGCTACTTGCAGCAGGCCAAAACCGTGTTGCTTATAACACTGAGAAATGAATATGGCTGAAAGCAATGTGAACTTGATAATGGTTAATGGTCCATCTCCAAGGATATTTGCCCACATAATATTGACACAAACTATGAAAACCCAGCACTCTCAGTGCATTTCTAACAAGTTCACAGATGTAGTTCATGGACAGCATTCTAAGTAGCAAATTGTATACTATACTTCTTAAAGAAGTATGCTATCATCTAAGAACTGCTCAGGTTCATATAAGGGTTCTGCCTTCTAGATAACTGTTTGATCCTGGACAATATTTTTAACTGTATTTCCTCATATGTAAGTTGAGGTAACAGTAGAACCAATTTTATACATCTTTAAGAAAATTAACTTCCATAATCCATATGAAACACTTAAAATAATGGCTATCCCCAAAGAAGTATTCAATTCCTTTATACCAGTTTCTGATATTTGTATCATTATAACCTGAAGCTAGCATTTTTCAAAGTGCCTTTCATGATATATTCAAAGCTGAACCTTAAACTAAGGGTAAGAAATTCCTTCCAAATACAACATTTTCACAGATGTTGTGATGAACATCGTTCGATATGTGGCTAACAATTAATTGTTTCACAGATGCACTTTTACTAGGGAACATGAGTAAATGATCAATGAATTCAGTTATACTGTGTCAGAGAATAGACTTATAAATTACCCACATTGGCCACACAAACACTGAGTTAATGTGTTGAATAACAGTGCTAAATATGATGTCAAAATCAGAACTGTTGATAAAATAAGTTGATTACAATTTACTTTCCAGGAAATCTTTCTCTCTTTCTTGGTCATCCCTATAAAATAAGGCCCAGTACACCTACGATTACTAGGTAAAGTGCAGTTTTTTTTCCCTTTGAAGTGTAGTACCACCCAATGTAGCAGAAAGGGCGAGGCAAATGTTTTGGAATTTAAATGTATAATATATCCAAACAAATTTCGTTACTGATACCAGAAATTCAGAAATCCACTAATAACCTTAGATAGTACATAAATTGATATTAACACTTTGACACGGCTTCTCAAAATACCTTTATAATCTCATCTGATGAAACTTAAATGTTATTAAATGAGGGCTCTGAAAGTGCATCAAAAGGAAAGACTAACACCAAGATAAAAGACACCGGCATTTATAAGATGTTCAAGGCTCTTAGAACCAAAGAACTAACAAATCATCACTGTGATGTCCCTAACATTTCTTCAAAGGCATGTAATATTGAAATGATTTCCTATAGCCAAGAATAAGCTGTAAGACTTAAAGGATAGTATTCAATTATTAGTAACCAACAACAATCAGTTACCTTCCAATTGACATAAACAATGTCATAAAAGGCAATACCTTCAATGTGGTTGTCCACTAAGCATTGGAGACACGGTGATCACAAGATTCTTGGGAAAACAAAACTATACTTCCTATATATAGTAAGAGACATTGGATTTAATTTTTTTTTCAAAGATACTCAAAGTTGATTTACTATGAGGACTCTGTTCAAGAAAGAAAACAATAGACTTTTTTTTTTTTTTTGGTACGCGGGCCTCTCACTGTTGTGGCCTCTCCCGTTGCGGAACACAACCTCTGGACACGCAGGCTCAGCGGCCATGGCTCACGGGCTCAGCCGCTCAGCGGCATGTGGGATCTTCCCGGACCGGGACACGAACCAGTGTCCCCTGCATCGGCAGGCGGACTCTCAACCACTGTGCCACCAGGGAAGCCCAACGATAGACATTTTAAGCAAAGCTTTGCACCAAAGTACTGGGCAGAAAAAAATTCTTAATGTTTTCTTAGCCAAAACAAATGTAATGTCACAAACACACATAGAGAAATTATTACCTGCTGTATCTTCCATGAGCAGTACCTTCTTTCATGTCAGTTCTGTTAGTTTCTGTACAAACATAATTTTTTTTTTACAACTGAGTTCCTATCCTAAACTAAATAATACAATTGACAAATACATAGTCATATAGGTGCCAGAATGTTACTACAAAATTATATAATTTATTTGGAGTCATCAAAATGATTCGATGGACTAATGGATTTCAAAATGAAATAATGAGCCTCTTTACAGAATTTGTACAAAATTAGGAGCACTACAACTTTGAAGAAGAATGACTAAAATATTTCTATGTAAATAGAAAGAAGTATGGGCAGGGGTGCTCCTAAGACTTTGGAGACAATGTATGTCGCTGTCTCTGTCTTGGTGCAAGTCTCTAGTACTTCATCATTTAATCTCTTAAATTAATCTAGTACTTAATCTTTTAATTTCTTGACCACCCCAAAGGCAGAATCTTTCTCCACAGCTTCTAGGAAACAGAGTTACTTCGTCCTTCAATCAGTTCTGTGAGGAAATATCTGTTTTATAATATTGCGGAAAATATTTGCATCCCTACATCCTTTTCTCCTTATCCTGTCCTGGTAAAAATGAAGAGTGTTTTGGGGTGGGTGGGAGCTAGAATATGCTACTATGGAGGCTTTATATGATCTAGAAAAGGCATGTGATCCAGAAACGTAGCCTGGCCTCTGTAACAGGACCGGACTATTGCACGGGCGTGGCTTTTCCTGATACAGTAAGTTGCTTTTGAACACATCTCAACTTAGCTTCAACACCCCCTATTTCTGAGCACTTGAGGATTAAGAAAAAGAGGACTATAAATCTAAAGGGCTGGTATTTCCAGGAGGCTCAATTATTATTCTGTGATCCAGCTGCCAGAAAGAAACACCAGAATAAGAAAGTATATTGGGAGTGATGCTGGGAGAAGAGCAGGCAAAAGGTAAGAAATTCTAGACAGCAAAGCTTTGCTAGGAACTGACTTAAGACACCTGAAAAGTAGTGCCACGTGGTGAGCCGCAAAACATGACAGCAAAGCAGTAGGTAGGAGAGGTGAACACTAAATATAAACAGGAGAACAAGTATATTAATTCTGTGGAAGTCACACAGTGAACTGTTATTCAGAAATTACAGTGAACAATATACAACTATACACAACAATATGGATGAAAATCACATTCATGGAGCAGAAGTCAGACAAAAAATGTACGTATGTATGAATATATTTATATAAAGTTACTCTTGGGAAGTATAATGTCAGGAAGGCAGGGCAAGGGGAACTTCTAGAACACAGGTTACATTCTGTTTCTTGATCTGAGTGCTGATTATTCAAAGGGTTGCATTTGTGATCATTTATTTAGCCATCTATGATGTGTACAATTTTATAGGTATGTTACACTTCAATGAGAACTTTTTATCAGCTTGAAAATACAAGAAAAGGCTCTTAGAGTTCCATAGAGAGAAACAGCAAGAAAAGGCTATTAGAGTCTCATAGAAAGAGGAACAGAGCTAAGGTCCGATTACATGGCAGGTAGGGATGCTGAATCTAATCTGCTTAGGTACTTTTACCTCAAGCAGATGTTGTCTCATAATCATTCAGCCTCTTATCTCAGTTATTATTCTTTTTAGGAAAAAAAACCCCCATCAATTTATAATGTTCTTACTTTGCAAAAATATGAATTTAAAAGAAAACATTTTTTTCAGGACAAGCAGAATATCTCATGTGTAAAGTAAAACTATAGCAAAACTGTCATTCAAAAACAAAAGGGAAAAAACTGTCATTCCATATGTAATTATAAAAAGTGGGGCTTCCTTGGTGGCGCAGTGGTTGAGAGTCCGCCTGCCGATACAGGGGATACGGGTTCGTGTCCCGGTCCGGGAAGATCCCACATGCCGCGGAGCGGCTGGGCCCGTGAGCCATGGCCGCTGAGCCTGCGCGAACAGAGCCTGTGCTCCGCAACGGGAGAGGCCACAACAGTGAGAGGCCCGCGTACCGCCAAAAAAAAAAAAAACACAAGTGAATAAATGGTAGTTATATCTAGTTCTAGAGATAGAAAACTCTTTAGTAAATAACCAAAGTACATAAATAAAAATATATTATCAGTTTTAGGAAAGGCAAAATTATTAAACAATCAACAGACATCAATTTTCTTCTAAGGAAAAAAGCAAGAAAGTTTTTAATGTAAAATAAATTATAAATTCTCTCAGTGGTTTTAAAATGAAGTTTCTCATATTATACATAAAACAAATAAGCAAACAGAAAATAGTAGACAAGAAATAAGCAAAACCCTGACCACCATAACACCATAAAATTATCCCCAAATTGAAATAGTTTCTCGGTCGATTTCTGGGTTCGAATGATATGGCTGTGATCACACTAAAGAAGTGTAAGGGATTCATACCAGAAGCATAAGGAGAGGATACTAAACAGACAAAGCTATTCTGTCCAGACTTCCAGACCCTAATTTCTCCTGTAAGCATTGCATTTCCTTTAGAATCTCAGGAAGTATTCTAAGTGTGAGATTCAATAGTGAGTCTGGATAGTTTGGCAATATTTAGGCAAATCAGAAAATTCAATTGACTGCTCTTTCAATATCCATTAAACTGTTAATATTTCCAAAATGGCACTTTTCAGTTTTTCAGCAAGCCTAAATAAACAAGTTTTCAGATACACATTCTTGAAGAAGATTTGTTAGGTCCTTTTGTGTCTGATGGCATCATATAACCCATTTATCCCCAAGAAATAGAATTATAAAACCAATCGCTTTAACTGAGTAAATCAGTTTTTGTAGACATCATCCTTAGAACGCTGATTCTTGTTTGCTATGTCTAACTGTATGAAAATAAAGTAATTATTAAAATTTTAGTTTAAGTATATAAAAGCATATAAGTCACTTGAAGGAATGTATTATGTTGAGAATTAATTACATATTTGTGCATCATGTTACAAGCATTTTCAGGATCTTTGTTTGTTTTTTTGTTTAGGGCATTTAGTGTATTCCCAAGTAAAAAATTTTTAAAGATGTAGGCAAATTAACAATCTATTATTTTCTGATGTCTTGATTTTGTGTCATACTTGGAAAGCCTTTTCCATCTAAGGTCATTATATACAGAAGAAAAGCTCTTGTGTATTCTCCTAGAACCCAAGAATAGGGTATCTTTTCTGTTTTGTTGTTTACATCTCTGTCTCTGACCCATCTGGATGTCATTTTATGGACTGGAGTAGGTGTAAACTTTGCCTTTTTTCCTGATCAGTACCTTGTTGTCCCTGTAACATTTTTTGAATAATCTGCTCCCCACTCCACATTCAATGTCATGTCTTTATATCTGGGTATGTTTATTAATTCTGTTTTTTTTTTTTTTTTTTTTGCGGTACGCAGGCCTCTCACTATTGTGGCCTCTCCCGTTGTGGAGCACAGGCTCCGGATGCACAGGCTCAGCGGCCATGGCTCACGGGCCCAGCCGCTCCGCGGCATGTGGGATCTTCCCGGACTGGGGCACGAACCCGTGTCCCCTGCATTGGCAGGCGGACTCTCAACCACTGCGCCACCAGGGAAGCCCCTATTAATTCTTTAATAAAGTTATATATCATTGATCTGTCTACACAATTTAATTACACTGACTTATTCTATGACTTTATTATATGATTATTACCTTCATTAGGATTATATTTCCTAATCATTAACTATTTTACGTGTAAAATCCACTTTTCAAATTTAACATCACTTGGCATTAAGGAACATCTTTCTGTGTCAATGAATATTGAAATACATCATTACTTGCATGCATAAAGTACAAAGAGCATGTATGTATATGAGTCCACATTGCAATATCAGAAGAGTGATATTGGAACTGAATGTCAGAAACATATTCTGCAATAACGTATACCCTAAATGTTAGCACAGAGTATCTGCGGGTTATGGATTGGTAGTAGAATGGGTATACTTATTTTTGTTTGTTTTTTCTTTATTTTCCAAGTTATTTGTTGATTATTTGAATATATGATTCATTTTTTAATTTTTTTTTCAATTTTTAATTTTTAAAAATGTTTTTTCTCTTCTTAAAAATCTCTATTGATCCTATTTCCCTCAGCAAAAATATAAGATTTCTTAATGTGGCATTTAAAAAAATGTCCTTAACCATCTAACCACAAAATACCTCTTTACAAATACAGATTTTTTTCACACTGACTTGAATATCCCATATTCTTCTATATCTTTTGTTCTGACAGTTTCTTTTCCCCTCTGTGAAGCTTTTCTGCAGTTTTACAAACAGTTTGCTTCCTTTTTTTCTATACTCAAAGAATTTTGTTTATAACTCTATCAGATCCCACATTATGTTGTGTAATATAGCTTTTCCAATCCATGACTGTGCTCTTCAGTACACTGAGCTCCTCAGGGCAGAGCCTTCTGTAATTCTTTTCTGTATCCCCATCAGTGCACTCAACTACTAATAAGCGGTCAATGTTTGTTGAATGCATAAATGAATTAATGAATGAATGTGATCAGACCAGGATGCAGGTAGTTTTAATGTGAGGTCTACAGATTGTACTAGAGTGATAAAAAAAAATGTCGTGAAATAATGAACACAAATTTTAAAATTTTATTTAGCACAATTGGACAATTTTGTAAATATCACTGATTTTATTCCCCTGTAATTTTAAAACACAAAGAGAATGCCAAACCATGAGGGGGAAATGGCAGCATTCATTAATTCATTCATTTATATGTTCAACAAACATGAATTGAATATGTAACAGAGATAAAGAACTTAAAACACTGTCCTCAACGGCTCACAATTTTCTAGATGCTCAGAAAAACATAATCAACTTGTACAAGAATTTTGACCCAAATGTGCTATTAAGTAATTAGATGACTAGGGGCCAAATTTCAAGACCAGCCTGAACCAGCTTATTGTTTCTATTTCTTATCAAATTGCCTTATGTCATGAACTCGTCATCAGAAAAGAAAAATCTCTAGAATGCATTATATCCTTATCCTGCTCAAATCTAAATTCTTAAAGAATGTAGACAGTGTATCCTTTCTCTACACCATTGTACCCACAAACCTGTCAGACTTTCTGGTTCCTAAAAGTATTTGATAACCATTTATTGGATGAATAAGGAATGAACAAGTGAATGAACCGTACTCTCAGTATCATCAATTTTAGGACATAACGTGCAAATTCTGTAACTATGTGTCAAATTATACTACTCAATTAATAGGGAAGGAACGAAGATACAGAAAAAAAGTAGTGAGTTAGAAAATAAATAGGGATGTGCATTATGTGTATTAAAGCACCAGTGCAACTCTGGAACTTGCTCATTCTTTGCATGAGCTCTATGGTGCTACTTTGTGTGTTTAACTCATGGGTAAATTTGCCCTACTACACATAATTTGGTACCATGAAATACCATAATGACAAAGTTTAAATAATGTTTCGTACAATGACTTCTGCTCTTAACAGCTTGAAAGAATGTTGCAAAAGATTTGTGAGACCAATTCTCTCACCTTGAGCTGAAGTGTATGGGCTGAGGTGGAGGGATGACACATCTTATGAGAATTTGAAAATTATAAAATTGGCTTCTCAGGGTCAACTTTTATTGATTTCTTGTATAAAAACAAACAGATACACATCTTAAGTTTTCTTTTCATGTAAGTAAATTTGAAACAAATTTCATTTACAAAATTGTAAGGATTAAAAGTTAAGCTTTGAGTCACCAAAAATATTCTTCAAAGTGAAGAGTCAGACTGAAAAGAATTTATGGGTCAGGAAAAGAAGCTTATTTCCTTAAATGCATTGCTCTAATGGTGTTCAATGTTTATTTCTATGTGTATAATGTTACCATAGTTGATATCACATAATTATATTTTAGCTTTTGAAATATAAAAACTATTAAAATATTATTTATAAGTATAATATTCTACTGGCCAATACATGTTCCCTATTTACTGTTTTATTAGAATGTATTAGGTATATGTTCATATCAATATTTAATTTATGCTTAAGCCTATGAGCGATATGGCCTAATATTCACTACTTCCTTAGAAATTGAATGTATCTTGGTGATTGCAGACATAAGCACACTTGTACCAGACCCTCAGCTGTTTTGATAAATGGTACAGTGTTTTTTTTAAATAGGCCAGGACAAGGCAGGTGACAAATGATTTCCATTAGCTTCAGAAGAATGGAAACAAAACAGATCAATACAAATGATTTGTAGCAAGTTTAGATCATAAATTTCCTTTTGCCCTCGTACATCATTTTAATATAGGAGCTTTTTCTTTTCAGAGCAGAGAAAAAAGTCATTAGAGAATTGAAAATTTTAGTTACAGCAAACTGTCCCTGATTTAAGGTGAGACCGTTTTAATGCACTATTAATTTTATCCAATGGTACATAACAATATTATTTTAAAATATGACAAACAATAAAAATGTTAATGAGCCATGTTCCAGAAAATTAATTTCACCTGTAAGTTGTGTAAAAACCATAAAATGCTTAAGTCTACAAAGTTAGCTTTTTTGTTTCTATTTTAAGTTAAGACTTTTATTGGCTAAAATTTTGTCTGTAGTTCTATTTCTTAAGCATTTTCATTATAATTATTTTTTGTAGATAAATGTGTCTTCACTCCCTTGCTTCATATTCAAAAGATGTGTTTTAAATTCATGAATTATGTTTCAATAGTTGTAGAGAAAGGAAGGACGAGATGGGGGGAAAGGAGGAAGAGAAAGGGAAATAAAACAAACAAGTCAAATTTTTAAAAAAGCAAATTAAGCTTACTTTTCCTTCTGCCTGAATGATTCCAAAATAAATAGCTTTCTTATACAGTTGTGCAAGAATTAGCAAAGATCCACAGGACCACACCCAAGGGTTACCAAGGGATGCCTAACACTTAAAATTATTTATTTATATGACTTTGTGGACCCATGAAGAGATGAGCATAAAACTGTCAGTCATGTTAAATGCACCAAGCATAATGTTCTGCTATACTCAAGGAAAATGAATGAAGACATTTACTGCACCTACAGGACTCCCCTTACTGATGTAATGAGCAAGTATTTTTCACCTCGGCACAAAAGATGAAGCTCAGACTCACCTCCACTCCCTGAGAGATCGCAAGAGGTGAGTAGTTAGGATGCATGGTCCTGATCCAGCTGACATCTAGTGATTCCTGGACAAGGACAAAGGGGCAGTGTGCCTGCTCTGTAGTCTTCACAATAAGTCAGGTAACCTCCTCAAGATTATAAGAAACTCCTTTATAATTTAAATCACAAGGATACAGCACAAGAAGAAAGTCAGTTTGGGATGGTGATAGACAGGAAGAGAAACAAGCAGATACTACACTTGCCTTTGTGAGCCAAATAGCTCTAAGGAATCCAACCTTTTGGAGGGAGTTGGTGTGTGGGGAGGCGCTGAGAAGGACATGGGAGCAAGGTCAGGTCCAAGATGCTTCTATGTTCCCAAGATCAGATCTTAGAGGAAATTTTCAAGTTTCACCTGATATTTCTTAGTTTGAAATAATTTCTCTAGATTTGTAATACGGTTCAGAGATGGAGCTCTGGAGCCAATCTGAAAACCTGAGTTCCAATCCTGATTCCATTCTTTACTCTCTGTATGATGTCTAAAAATCATTTAAATAGTCTAGTTTTCAGTTTCCTTATCTGTAAATTGAGCAAAATATTATCCACTCTATCCAAACCTTAATGCCTATAAGCATCTGGTTTCCAAGCTGTCCTAATGAGGCCAAAGTGTACATACAGCAGTGTAACGTGAGGCTAGAATGTATGAAGTCTAGATGCGGACCATCTGGATTCATATCCAGCTTTGCAACTTACTAGCTTTGTTAACTTGGGCAAATTATTTAAACTCTCTGTGACTCAGTTTCTTCTACGGTAAAATAGAGAAATAATCATGTACACCAATTAGGATTGGGATTGTCTGGTTTACTCCACTAGACATAAGGTTTTCCAGGATTATCCATGTTGTTGCAAATGGCAGGATTTCCTTCTTTTTTAAGACTGAATATATTCCATTGTATATAGATATACATGGTTGACCTGAAACAAACAGAATGCCAGATGTTTCTCCAGCAAAGATGGGTTTATTCGGGATTAGCAGAGAATTGCAACTGGGGGCTGCAACCATGGTTAGCCATGTTCAAGTCCCCACATGTCAATGGGAGAAGAATGCTCTTACAGAGAGGAAGAGGAATTTGGGAAGGCTATAGCAAACAAAGAGTCCATGGCTTTTCATTGTCTGAGTCCTTGTCAAGAAGGAAGTCTTTCTTCTTTCTGTAGGGCTCTGCTATCATCGCAGGACATGAGAACACCCCCTTCTGGTCTCCCAACTTTATTTAACTGAGTTTTCTGTTTGTTTGTTTATTTATTTATTTATTTATTTTACAATATATACCATATATTCTTTATCCATTCATCTGTAACTAGACACTTAGGTTGTTTCCATAACATGCCTATTGTAAATAATGCTGCAATGAACGTGGGAGTAAAGCTATCTCTTTGAGAGACTGATCTTATTTCCTTTGGATATACACCTGGAAGTTGGATTGCTGGATCATATGGTAGTCCTATTTTTAATTTTTTGAAGAACCTCCGTACTGTTTTGTCTATACCATGATGTCTATACCAATTTACATTTCCATCAACAGTGTACAAAGCCTCTCTTTTCTTCACATCCTCACCAACTTTTGTTATCGCTTGTATTTTTGATGATAACCATTTTAACGGGTGTAAGGTGGTATCTCATCATGGTTTTGATTTGTATTTCCCTGAGGATTAGTGATGCTGAGCACCTTTTCATGTACCTGTTGGCCATTTGTGTATCTTTAGAGAAAGGTCTATTCAGCTCCTCTGCCCACTTTTAAAATTGGATTGTTTGGTTTTTTTTACTGGTGAGTTATTTGAGTTCCTTATATATTTTGGATATTAACCACAAATGTATGGGTTGAAAGTATTTTCTACCATTTGTAATTGTGCACTCTGTTGATTGTTTCCCTTGCTGTACAAAAGCTTTTATTCATCCCACTTGTCTATTTTTGCTTTTGTTGTCCGTCCTTTGGGGTCACCGACAAAAAACTATTGCCCAGACCAATGGCAAAAAGTGTTTTCCCTATGATTTCTTCTAGTAGTTTTATAGTTTCAGGTCTTATGTTTAAGTGTTTAGTCCATTGAGGGGTGATTTTTGTATATAGTATGAGATAAGGAGGCAATTTCATTCTTCTTCGTGTGTATATCCAGTTTTCCTAACACCATTTTGTGGCAAGGGTAGACACACTTGTCTTGCTCCTAATCTTAGAGGAAAAAAATAGCTTTTCACCTTTGAGTATGATGTTAGCTGTGAGCTTGTCATATACAGCCTTTACTATGTTGAGGCACATTCCTTCTGTATGTAAATTGTTGAGAGTTTTTATCCTGAAATAATACTGAATTTTGTCAAATGTTTTTCTGCATTTATTCAAATTTTATGATTTTTATTCTTCATTCTGTTAATGCAGTGTATAGCACTTACTGATTTGTGTATATTGAGTCACCTTTGCATCCCAGGGATAAATTCCACTTGATCATGGTGTGTGATTCTTTTAATGTGCTGTGGAATTGCTGTTTTGATGAAACTCTGTTTATCTTTTTTTCCCTCCCATACCTAGGGTTTAGTCTTCAGGAATTCCAAGTACGATCTTGGATTGTTCATTGGGGATCCTCTTCTCAGCTCTATGAGATGGCCAATCTCATGCTTTGCAGAGGCTTATCTTGTTACCCTTCCACCTGGCACAACTTCATAATTCAGCAAATGTCTTGAAGAGAAATGAGGTATGTATTTGTGGTAGTTTATACCATGTCTTTAAATATTTTTATACTCCTTTCATTGAGAGATGTTTGTCCTGTCCTCTTGAATCTGGGTGGACTGTGACAGCTTCAGGTAACAGTGTGTGGCAGAAGTGATGCTACCTGACTTTGAGGCTAAGTCATACAACACCTTGCAACTTTGTTTGGTTCCATTGGGAAAAATCTGACTTCCTTGAGACTGTGATGCTGGAGCGGACTTGTATAGGTTCTTTGGTCACCATATTCAGCTGAGTTCCCAGGTGACAGACAGCATTAACAGCCATGAGAATGAGCCATATTAGACACCTACTTTACTCCAAATAGCAGATGACTGTAGCTCAGCTGACAACTGACTGCAAACATATTAGTTAGTCCAGGCAGGAGCTGCCCAGCTGAAACTTTCTTGAACTCCAAGTATGTAACTCCATAGCAAAATCAAATGGTCCATTGCTTGAAGGTGTTCAGTTTGGGGGATATTCATTATATAGAACAGTGTCAGCTCTGTCTTCTATTCCTACCATTTTTAGTCTTTTTATTCTTTTAATTGTTCTGCCTCCTACGTACATCTGTGACCTCATATCCAAGCTATTTATCTGGAATCTAGGTTCATTACCTGGTAACCAGCATTGGCATATACCCTTAAAAAATGTAGCCGAACACTGGTTTACCTTTCCAAGATACACTGCTCTGGAATCTTGGTCTCTAAAGCTTGGTTCCCATATTATTTCTCTATTGCCTATAAGTAATTTTGTTTTGTTCCTTTTTGTTTTAAATGCTGTCTGCCTTTCTAGTTGTTCTTAGTGAGAACATTACAGAAAACTACCCTTTCTTAATCAGAAGCAAAATTATTCTTTAAGTAATAGAGACTGGATTATAAAATCATTATTGACTCAATTATTACATCATACACTAGGGAACTAGAATTTGATACATACTTAAATTCAAAGGATTTTATCTTAATCATAAATTATTCAGAAGTGCTCTACTTCTTAAACTTTACTCTTCAATAACATTGCTTTCTGAAAACCCCATCTTCTTTAAAAATCCTCATTCTAGAAATAACATTAAGCCATTCATCACCATCAAGAACCCCTCTGAATCTTCCCTTTCTCTTAGTCAGCTGATATCCTTCGAAAGAAGAACACTTCCTTTCCTGTGGAGCCAGAATTCCATGGGTGACCGTCCAAAGTACTCCCTTGACAGTATCTTTAATTTATCAGCCCTTTTCTGCAAATTCTCAACCTGGGATACATCACATATTTTCTCTTTGCTCTTTAACTTGGAATTTCACGTGAATTAGAGAAACGCAACAACACATAAATTGGTACTAATGCAAATTTACAGTTCTGGGCATGTATTTATAGAGCTGAACCTTCACTACTCTGCCAAAATTTTAGCTTTATATTTTCCATATAATGTTGGAGGTCCTAGACAGTGAAGTAAGTCAAGGGAAAAAGATACAGATATTGAAAAGGAAGAAACAAAATTTCACTTTTGTAAGGTAATATGACTAAGTTAGTATAAAATTCAAGAGAACAGTTATAATAATTTTCAAATTAATATGACTTTTTACAAGATAGTAGATAAAAGTAAACAAACATACTTTTCATTAATTTATTGCAATAGCATACAGTTGAAGATTAAATATTAAAAAACATTTAAAATATTATCAAAATATAAAATATCTAGAAATAAAACAAAAGTAACATACTACTATCTGAACAAACTAGGAAATATTATCTAGAGAAATTTAAAAGTATCTAAATCAATGAAGAGCTATGTTATGGTCAGGTTGGAAGTCTCATTTGTAAAAGATGTCAATTTTACCAAATTATATGTAGTTCAAAATTATAACACATTTTTGAAATTCTTGTCAAGATTACTTTATTTTTGAAAATCAAAGCCAAAATTAACCAAGGTTCATTTGAGGAAGAACAATTTGGCAAAACTTGTTCTATAGATACAATTCCTTAATATAAAGTGACAGTATTCAGCATAGTATGGCATTGTTGGAAGGACAAAAATATAGGCCAATGGAATCAAATTCAGGTATCCAAAAGAGAACATGTATATATAGACATGCAATTTAAGACTTAAGTGGGAGTACTGCTAAGAAGTGGGGAAGTACACACTTTTTAGTAAATGGTAATAAGATAATTGGGTATCCTTATCTGAAAAAAAGAAAAAAAAGAGAAGTTGAACCTCAACTCACATGGCTCAAAAATAATTTCCATGTGAATGCAGAACAAAATATGAAAAGCAAAACACTAAAGGGATCTAGAAGTTAATAGGGATTAATATATTTATGACTTCAAGGTACATAAACATTTTAAACAGAACACAAAACTTCCTGAACATAAAGTTCATCAAAAGTAATACTTGGTCATAAAAATTTGGTAATAAAAAAGTGAGTTAAAGTCAGAATAAATATTTGAATTGTATAACAAATTAAAAACTTACAACCAGAAAATGTAAAAAACTAAGAATCAATAAAAGAAATATAAACATACCCTCCAAAAAGGTAATAGATTTGAATAAAGAGAAAATTTAAATGTGTAATCAACAATTGAAAAGTTGTTCACTTTTATTAGTCATCAAGGAAAAGCAACTTAAAAGTCCAACGAATTGTAACCCAAAGAAGAGATAAAATTAAATTCCAGGTATTTGTGTTAGTGTAGAGAATCTCATACTGTTGCTTTGAAGGAATGTAAATTCATAAAACTGCTTTGGAAAGCAGCTTGATATTACCCGGTAATTTAAAGACATACACAACTCAGCAGTTCCACTCCTAGGTATATACACAGCAAGAATGCATTCGTGAACTCCGAGATGTGCAAGAATATTTGTAGCAGCAAATATTTGTAGCAGCACTGATCATAAAGCCCTAACCTGGAAACTACCCAAATGCCCATTAGAAAGAAAACTGGTATATAAGTTGTGGTATATTCATATACGGAAATAATTTACAATAATCACAAGAAAATGGAACTATAGCTACACACAAAAATGTGGATTGATCTCTTACGTATAATATTGAACAAGAGAAGCCAGACCTCAAATAATATATAATGTGTAATTCCACTCACATAATGCTCAAAAGTAAACAAAACCATACTATTCCATTTAGGTATATATTCTTAAGTAGTAAGACTACAAAGAAAGTGAGGGGGTGATTACCTTTGAATTCAGGATAGCAGTTGCCTTTAGAAAAAAAGGAGTAATTTGTGATTGAGATGTGATTTTCATTGTACTCATAACATTTTATTTCTTGATGTTGACAGTGGGTATAGGGATTCTCACTATATAATAATTTTTTAACTGTATTTTTTGATTTTATGCAATTTTCAGCATATATTTTAAATTCAGTATTAAGAGGGTTTAAAATACTGTCAACAACTCATTTCCTTTATATTTGCATCTTTTCCTTCATCAACCTCTGCCAATTTATTTTATTAAAATATGAGTAAATTTAATTAGAGGAGTAGGCACAACAATGGAAGCTATTAAAGAGATGCTGTGGAAACTCCATATGGAAAAGGAAATGTCATGATGAATACTCACTGCTGTTTCAGTTGAGGGAAGTCATGTTTAACTAGCCTTCTGGAATTATTTGAAAATATTACATCCATAATAGATGATAGAAATTCAGTGATGTAGTACTCTTGTATTTTTCTCCAGGCAAGTAGCCATGTTACACATGAGAGATTAATGACTACGGTAACGAGTTATTGAATTAGAGGTTAGAAATAATGCTAGATAGAAAACTGACAGCAGCATTCCTTTTACTCACAGTCTAATGCCATAAAAGCCTTCCTCCAATGTCTTTTTCAGGAATATCCTAATTATAAAAGGGCATTCATCTTTCTGGAACTGCTGAGACTTTGAGGACTGAAGGAATCAAGGAAGCCAAGGTTCATCTAAACTTCTACCTCCAGGGCCACCCCATTCAAAACATGTGCTGATTTTCTCTCTGTCTCTGTCTCTGCACACACATACACACACACACACACACACACACACACACACACACACACACACACACCCAACTTTCTGCAGTACTCTCCTCTCCTCTCCTTTCCTTATCTTCATTATTAATTTCTTTCTTTTTTCCATTCATACTTTTTTCCATTTCCTTGTTGGGAGCAGGGTTGGGGAGAGAACTCTCCAGCCGAAGGGAAGTACTACTTGACAGTTAATAAGCAATTCTGCTCTTTTATCTCAAGATCTTGTGAGTAAGGACTGTGGAAGCAGAATTATCTATCCTGTTTCTGAAATTTAGAGATAGACATAATATGGATGAGAAGGTCAAAAATTTAGTCTTGTCGGCAATGATCATTCTCTTAGAGGAGAATAAGCCTCTATTTAAGGATGTTGCTTTAACAAAGAACAGAAAAAAAATGAGATTTAGCAATCATCTAAGTCATTTAGACAAACACATTTTTAATAGACACGGTAGAAACCAGTTTTGCCAGTATTGTTTAGTTTGGTAGTTTGTAAGAATCATAATAATCAGATCATTTCCAAGTACTCATTTTATCTTTACTTATATAAGACTGGTTTCTGGAATCTGCTTGTTAGAGTTTAAACACACACACACACATACACGTATACACACATTCATATATTGAAGGAAACCATCTTTGAAGCACTGACATAAGTTTTGTTCATAAATAACTTGCTTTTCTGGTGCCTTAGTGCTTGATTTGGCAAAAACAGTTTGTATGACAAAATTTAGCTTCATAAATATAAATTTTCATTGTGAATAATCATTTGAAAGAAAAATTTCTACACCAATGAAAATAAATATCAAAATCCCAAATGAATCAGTGGCTTCCTGTGTATATTATCATATATGGAGAACGAGGGAATGTCACTTCTAGGAATATTCCCTAACACTCAAAGCTGGATGTTTTTTGTCTCTCCTTTGTGTATCACTTATCCTATCGTATTACTAATGTCTATCTTGTTTCCATTTCCTTCTCCATACCAGTACTGTCCAAGAGAACATTCTGTGATGATGAAAATGATCTGTGTTTGTGTTGTCCACTAGGCTAGCTACTAGTCACATGTGACTATAAAGTAATTGACATATAGGTGATCCCAGCTGGAACATACTGTAATGTAAACTACACAGCATATTTCAAAAGTTGGCGCAAAAATTAGAATGTAAAAATTTTTTTAAAACCTCATTAATTTTTACATAGAGTGCACGTTGAGATGATATTTTGGATACACTGCGTTAAATAAAATATATTATTAAAATTAATTTCACCCATTTCATTCTACTTTTTAAAAAGTGGCTACTAGGAAATTTAAAATTACATATTAAAAAATCTCATTTTTTAAATGTGTAGCATTTGTGGCTGTTTTGGATTTTTATTTCTTAAAATATCTGTGAAAAAAACAATTTTCTACATATCTGTAATAACAGATTCATATTTTACCTTTTCTATTAAATAGTGATGTGTCTCACAATTTATAAGCAATTATTTGAGGCTTTTAATCTTTCTTACTGTTTTATTTTCTCTTAGTGCATGCTTATACTTGATTATAAATTAGCTTCAGTAAACAATGCTTCATTAGTAAGCCTGTCATATAGAATTGCACTGCAAATCAGTTGATCTTTTTAGTCCTTTGGAAATACCTTCTAATACCTTTTTGAAAAGTAACATCTTATTTTGAAACTGCTTGAGTGAAAGTGGGATTGCAAAAAGGGTAATCATTCAGAAGAGAGTATTAGCAAGTACTTAAATAAAGTACTTCTATTAAAATAATTGAGGTGGATCATTCTCTTCTATCCTAGAAATATTATTATAAGCATTTCAAATAAATCTAAGTATTTGCTTTAGTTAGAATACTTGAGAATTTGAATGATGGCTCAACGTTTTGTTGATAATATTATTCTGAACTAACAATCATATGACATAATATTGCATGTTTCTGTTGCTGGGAAAAAAAGGTTAAGAAAATCTGAGGAGAGAAAGGATTTAAAAAGGTAAAATTACACAAATACACTTCTATGCTAATGTTTATTGTTTTGTTTTCTGCTTTAAATATAATATCTGATACAAAAAAGTCATAAATATAGATAGTGTCAAATATCATGGTTCATCTCCACTCCCACTCCCCAGGGGCAACTCCTTCAATCTCTGTAAATTTAATATTTCTAATGGTCCTCACTAAACTCTCCATCATAGGTGAACATCTTCATTTCTTAATTTATCAACTTTAACAAAAATATCCTGACTCTCAACAATTAAAAATAAAGAAAAATTTTAGTCAAATTGACCCTTATTTTTCCCTAACATATTTTCTTAGTTAATAGTTATACTGTGTATAGTTTAGCTTTATGCAAGTTTCCTTTGTATTGATACCTTGTGAAAAATATACAATTTAATATAATACCTAATATATAGCATGATATAGTAATATAAACCATTTCATTACATCTTATTAGTTCCATTGACTTCCATCAACTTTCCATTAATGTAAGTTAATGGAAATTCACCATATCCTCACACTGGAAAATAAGGGCTTTAGTACTTCTATGTCAAATTTTCCTGCTCTTTATATCTTCCATCCCCCTTTTCATTTCTGTCATTAACATTTTAAATCATTAGGGTATTTCACATTTACTTTCTTTATTGCAATCAGTAGTAGTAGAATTATAGACCCTGGACCAAGAGACAAACTTTTTTGAGTCCCTGTGTGATAGAGGCGGGACTACCATAAGGGTTGGGGGGTGGGGAGGAGGCATAACAAGTGATTTTGTCATATTATGTTTATAGTTAATAGGAAAATTAATAAATGTACATAAAATGATGGGGAAATTATTTTCTGTGTGACATGTAGTACTCCTATAATGTGTGATTTCACTTCCTTACTATGTATGGTAAAGAATTTCAATCATCCGGGTATCTTCTGGATTGCTTTTATTTTCATAGCACAGTCTATCTTATCCCATATTAACTGATTTAACACACTGCTACAACAGGACATAGAAGAATGGGCTGGATATATCTGTAACTGAACTACCATTATTACAAGAAAGGTTTTGTTTCACCTCAGGGTATTTAGAAACAGAAAAGGAAAACCTCGGAGGATAAGATAGAACATGAAACCTATGGAGTGATTTGGAGAAATGAAAGAAATGTAAAATCACCATGGGAAACAGTTATCATCTAACACCCTCTATCATGAAACTGTATGATAGATACTCTCATTCACCAAACCCAGTGTGGTGCTCCATGCACACCAGGCACCCAATGAAGGTTACTGGCAGAATGGAAATAAACTTCAAAACTTTAGAATTCATTTAGCATGTCAAATTGAGAATTTATCTCTAAATACTGCATTTGTTTCTAGTTAAGATTGAGTGCTATATTCAACTATTCAAGAAATCACAGTTGCAACAATTCCCTAAGGAAATATTTCTTCCTGGCAGTAATTTTTACCTGGCCTTATTTTATTTTACTGTGTTAGAGAGTTACAGACTATGACAGAGTTCTGTGGAAGACTACTTTCTGTAGTTTTGAATACCTAAGAGTTGCCTCTATAAATTATTTAATTTATAGAATTAATTACAAAAAACTATTAATAGTATCTTTAAAAGTTTAATTAAAATTATTTTTTAAAATGGTAAAAAATCCAGGAAAAAATGTGATATCTTTTAGATTAAAATACTGATCATTGCTGCATTCTGACATACAGAACGAACATAGACACAAAATAGCAAATTCAAACTTCAGATCCATTAAATACTGTGATTTATCACAATCACAGAAACACCTGCACAGAATAACATCCTGCTATTATATATAATGTGTAGCGTGCTCACTTATTCTAATATATTTTTTATTCTTTTATGCTAGCTAGCATATTGGCTCACTAGAGGCAACAGAACCCATGAGACCTTAGCGAATGCATTTCTCATTCAAAAGTACCTTATTGCTTGCAGTGATTCTGGGACTTTTTTCTAGGACTTCTTTAAAAAGAAGCAGGACTATAAAAATCAAATATAAGAGACTGAAATCTAGTACCATTAGCCATTATTTAATAAATATTTTATAACAGCTGGTAATTCTAACACTCTACTGTTACTGTAGTATTATGGTAAAAAACAACTTACAGCTGGATGTTACTGTTAGCTTTTGCTGTGTAACAAACCATCCCAAGCTTCAATGACTGAAAACGTTTATTAGCTCACACTTGTGTGGGTTATAAGTATAGGCTTGAATCATTTGGGTGGTTTTTCTGTTGATATTGCTTGGGCTTACACATTCACCATCAGTCAGGCAGGGGCTGTTTTGTCTAGTGTCTTGAGTTAGTGTTAGCTATCAGCTGGGGTTATGACTGGCATGCTAGCCTGGGCTTATTCCCATGATGGCGGTCACAGTTTTCACAAGAACAACAAAGTAAAACAAATACCAAAGCATAATCACTTTTCTAGTCCCTCCTTGTGTCACATATATTGTTGTCTCATTGTCCAAAGCAAGTTACATGATTTCAGGCTAAGTGTAGATGGACTTTAGTTGTTCCAAGAATATGGGTATAGACAGTGTGAATAGCCCAGTGGCTACAAGCAAATCAGATCTTTACATTGCATTAGTTGATCCAAATTAAGGTATTAGTTAAAACATGCATTTTCTTTATCTATTCATTCATTGTTGTATTCAAATATTGGTTGATTAAATGAAAAGGTAGAATTGAAACATATGACTTAGAATCATGTCCTAAGACAAGTTTTCTATTCTTTCCTTCCCCACTGTAATTTAAAATATTTGGAATGAAATGCTTAGGTTTGCAGGAGAAATAAAAGAAAGATGGCTTGTCTCCAAGTGGCACTCTGAGTGCACACACACTCACAACCATGTGAAACTAGAACAGAGGGAGCAATGATAAAACACAGGGAAAATAATTTTAAGAGGTAGAAGAGAAGAACGGTATCTTAACTTTCATACATAATAACCCCATACACTATTAGCTATGGCCTTATCCACTTAGAAAGTTATCACAGAAAATGGAAAGCAGAAAAGGTTAGATAAGGTGGGACTAGATTTGAGAGAGAGGTGGAAAATAAAGCCCAGTGCTGCATATACATCCTGCTGAGGTAAAATGGTAAAATATATGTAAAATGTAGTGATGATACACATAAAGGATGAGGAAAATGTTAATATATGCCAGTAGTTCCACAACTAAGAAATTGTTTTAAGGAAATTATTCAACATAGTGCTCTCAGTTAATAATAAACTATTTTGAGAAACTGAAAGCAATGTTAGAGAAATAGTTTAAATTATAATTTAACATCAAGATAATTAGGTAGCCATTAAAATTGTAATTATGAGGATGTTCAAACATACAAACATACAAGTAACACTGAGTGAAAATGTTAGTATATATTACTGTCACTACGTGTTTTATATACACACAATTACATATGTATTTATATAAAAAAAGACATAAACTGATTGAGCTAGAGTGATTGACTTCATGGATAACTATTTTAAAGGAGAAAGTATTTATATCTCTATGTATTAAGTTGACAATATCACTCATTAAAATATTTATATCATGATTTTTTTAAGTCAAGTTCATAAAAACAGTCTAAAGTAAAAGCAGAATATATGAAACCAGTTTTATACCTTAGCTACCAATTGCTTCAATTCAACGCCATTGGTTTTGGTCTGTGCATTAATAATTTACATAACACAGTGGGTCAATTTATTCAAGTTTATGTGTTCTTTCAGTAAAAAAAGTTACTCAAAAATTAAGTAGGAGACAGAGGGAATTGAATAATGAATATAAATAATCAGTATAATTGATTTAATAGCTTACTTTTCCATAAACACACAGTCTGAGAAGAAAATAAACGCAATGCTTTAGTTAGATCAAACGTGATATTTCTAGGTGAAATATGTTTTTCAAATATCATTAAGTAAATTTCAACTTGACTTTCAAACCAAATTATTAGTATTTCTAGAATATCCATCTCCTTTGCCCTGCTATAGAATTACTCAAAATATAACTCTAAGTTATCAAGCTTAGGAAATTGAAATGGAAATTTAGATGTGGGCTGTTTTCAACTCAGTCAGGAAGCATGCAATTGCAACTGAATGCTCAGCAGCAAATACGGCTTGAGCCTGAAGCAGTATTTGAAGGCTTGAGCCTTTCAAATTTTTGTTAAGCAACTCACGTAAATGATTAAAACATATTGCAGTGCTGTCTTTTCTTTTCTCCATAAATAAAAGAAATGTTAGTAGTATTTAACTTTGACCCAGAAACACAATGCTATTCTCACTGCAAAATGTCAGTGCCATTTACGAAGTCTATTTCAGATAGTTCAAGTCAGACTTGTATTTTTTTTTAATTAAAGGGAAACATTGAGCAATATATATCATTATGAAAACAAAGACATAGCAACGTTTAGGAAAGAATAATGTTAATTTACTAATTGATTTTAAAAACTTGTAAATTCTATTTAGCATGTGTCTATTTATGTATTAAAGAAGAAATGCAATTGAAAATGAGCAAAATGGATGGGAAAATTACTAAGCTCTGGTATAAGTTTCAGAAGATTTCTTATCTTTTATGTAGGCTGTGAGATGCCTCTAAACACCAAAAATTTGAACTTGCCAATACAATTACCAGAATTTTGATGTTTCAAGATTCCTGATATTGTACTAACTTCTGAGGAAATTCAAGAATTTAAATAACTGTCATTGTGGTTTCCATTCCACAGGCTGCAGAACTGTGGTTCTTGCTTCTTTGGTCTGCCCTATGGTGGATGAGGCTATCTAAGAGACTTGTACAAGCTTCCAGATGGTGGTGGGTAGAGCTGGGTCTTGTCCCTCTGGTGGGCAGGTTGTGCTCAGTAAAACTTTAATCCACTTCTCTGCTGATGGGTGGGGTTGCATTCTTTCCCTGTTGGTTGCCTGGCCTGAGGCAACCCAACACTGGAGCCTACAGGCTGTTTGTTGGGGTTGATAGAGGCCTCCAGGAGGGCTCACACCAATGAGTACTTCCCAGAACTGCTGCTGCCAGTGTCTCTGTCCCCAGAGTGAGCCGCAGCCTCCCCACTGCTCTGCAGGAGACCCTCCAAGGTAGCAGGTAGGTCTGGCCCAGTCTCTTACGGGGTCACTGCTTTTTTCCCATGGGTCTTGGTGTACACAAGACTTTACGTGTGTCCTCCAAGAGTGGAGTTTCTGTTTCCCCCAGTCCTGTGAAAGTCCTGCAATCAAATCCCGCTGGCCTTCAAAGCCAGATTCTCTGAGGACTCCTCCTCCCGTTGCCAGATGCCTGGGCTGGGAAACCTGATGTGGGGCTGAGAACTGTCACTCCATGGGAGAACTTCCAGTTTGTGGGTCACCCATCCAGCAGGTATTGGATTTGATTTTACCGCGATTGCGCCCCTCTTACCGTCTTGGATGTTGGGTATCTTTTTTGGTTTCCTCTTTGTCTTTGGATGTTGGGTATCTTTTTTGGTAGGTTCCAGCATTTTTTTGGTTGATGGTTGTTCAGCAGTTAGTTGTGATTCCGGTGTTCTTATAAGAGGGGTGAGTGCGTGTCCTACTACCCTACCATCTTGAGCAGAGCAGAGATGCAGGAGCCCAGAAACCAGCCCAGAAACCAGGAGCTGGTGCTGCTGGGAGTAGGACAAACTAAACTGGAATTGACTAATTTCTAGAGTATGGACAACTCTAAGAGTTCAAAACTCCAGGGGACTCAGTCATTGGGGGGCTTTCACAATTTTTTGAGTTTTGCCTAGGAACTGCTCTTGAACTGTCAGTTAGACCTTGGTCTTGTTAGCTGATGACCTCATTTCTTGGTATTCTCTGTCTTGCCAGTTGTTCAAGTTGCCCTGGACCTGCAGATCCAAGTGAAGAGACTCAAGTCAATCTTTGAAAAGTCAGCGCTGTCAGGGCATTGGGTGTCTGGTCCAGGTTAGATGCAACTCCCACCACATCCAAGCAACTCACTGTGGTAAGCAGTTTTACGTATTAGCTTGGCGAGGCTGTCGCACCCAGTTACTCATCCAAACATGACTGGAGGCACTACTGTGATGGTATTTGGTAGAGCTTTATCACAGAAAGTTAGACAAAATGAAATGGCAGAGGAGTATGTCCCAGATGAAGGAACAAGATAAAACCCCAGAAAAACAACTAAGTGAAGCGGAGATAGGCAAACTTCCAGAAAAAGAATTCAGAATAATGATAGTGAAGATGATACAGGATCTCAGAAAAAGAATGGAGGCAAGGATCAAGAAGATGCAGGAAATGTTTAACAAAGACCTAGAAGAACTAAAGAACAAACAAATAGAGATGAGCAACACAATAACTGAGATGAAAAATACACTAGAGGGAATCAATAGCAGAATAACTGAGGCAGAAGAATGGATAAGTGACCTGGAAGACAGAATGGTGGAAATCAGTGCCACAGGACAGAATAAAGAAAAAAGAATGAAAAAAAAAAATGAAGACAGTCTAAGAGACCTCTGGGACAATATTAAACACACCAACATTCGCATTGAGGGGTCCCAGAAGGAGAAGAGAGAGAGAAAGGACCTGAGAAAATATTTGAAGAGATAATAGTTGAAAACTTCGCAACATGGGAAAGGAGACAGTCACCCAAGTCCAGTCCAGTGCAGAAAGTCCCCGGCAGGATAAACCCAAGGAGGAACACACCAAGACACAGAGTAAACACTATATTCACTCCAACCAAAAGACATAGACTGGCTGAATGGATATAAAAATAAGACCTGCATATATGCTGTTTACAGGAGACCCATTTCAGACCTAGGGGACACATAAAGACTGAAAGTGAGGGGATGGAAAAAGATATTCCATGTAAATGGAAACCAAAAGAAAGCTGGAGTAACAATACTCAGACAAAATGGACTTTAAAATAAAGATTGTTATAAGAGACAAAGAGAGACATGACATAATGATCAAGGGATCAATCCAAGAAGAAGATATAACAATTGTAAACATATATGCACCTAACATAGGAGCACCTCAATATATACGGCAAATACTAACAGCCATAAAGGAAGAAATTGGCAGTAACATAATAATAGTGGGGGACTTTAACACCCCACTTTTATTAATGGACAGATTATCCAGACAGAAAATCAATAATGAAACACAGGCTATAAATGACATATTAGACCAGAGGGACTTAATTGATATTTATAGAGCATTCCATCCAAAAGCAGGAGAATATATATTCTTCTCATGTGCACATGGAACATCCTCTAGGATTGACCACATGCTGAGCCATAAAGCGAGCCTTAGTAAATTTAAGAAAACTGAAATCATATCAAGCATCTTTTCTGACCACAACGCTCTGAGATTAGAAATCAACTACAAGAAAAAAACTGTAAAAAACACAAACACGTGGAGGCTAAACAACATGGTACTAAACAACCAATGGATCACTGAAGAAATCAAAGAGGAAATCAAAAAAATAACTGGAGACAAGTCAAAATGAAACACAATGATCCAAAACCTATGGAATGCAGCAAAAGCAGTTCTAAGAGGGAAGTTGGTGGCAATGCAATCTTCCCTCAAGGAAAAAGAAAAATCTTAAATAAACAACCTAACCTTACACCTAAAGCAATTAGAGAAAGAAGAACAAACAAAACCTGAAGTTAGTAGAAGAAATCATAAAGATCAGAGCAAAAATAAAAGTAATAGAGACAAAGAAAACAATAGCACAGATCAATGAAACTACAAGTGGGTTCTTTGAAAAGATAAACAAAATTGATAAATCTTTAGCCACACTCATCAAGGAAAAAAGGGAGAGGACTCAATTCAATAAAATTAGGTATGAAAAAGAAGTTACAACTGACACCACAGAAATACAAAGGATCAAAAGAGACTACTACAAGCAGCTCTATGCCAATAAAATGGACTACCTGGAAGAAATGGACAAATTCTAAGAAGGGTACAGTCTCCCAAGCCTGAACCATGAAGAAATAGAAAATATGAACAGACCAATTACAAGCACTGAAATTGAAATGGTGATTAAAAAACTCCCAACATACAAAAGTCCAGGACCTGATGGCTTCACAGGTGAATTCTATCAAATATTCAGAGAACAGGTAACATCCATCCTTCTGAAACTGTTCCGAAAAATTGCAGAGGAAGGAAAACTCCCAAACTCATTCTATGAGGCCACCGTCTCCCTGCTACCAAAATCAGACAAAGATACCACAAAAAAAGAAAATTTCAGGCCAATATCACTGATGAACATAGGTGCAAAAATCCTCAACAAAATACTAGCAATGCAAATACAACAATAAAAGATCACACACCATGATGAAGTGGGTTTATCCCAGGGATTCAAGGATTCTTTAATATATTCAAATCAACCAATGTGATACACCATATTAACAAACTGACGAATAAAAACCATATGATCATCCTGATAGATGCAGAAAAAGCTTTTAACAAAATTCAACACCCATTTATGGTAAAAACTCTCTAGAAAGTGGACATAGCAGGAAAATACCTCAAAATAATAATGGCCATATACAACAAACCTACAGCTAACATCATACTCCACAGTGAAAAGCTGAAAGCATTTGCTCTAAGATCAGGAACAAGACAAGATGTCCACTATCACCACTTCTATTCAACATAGTTTTGGAATTCCTAGCTATGGCAATCAGAGAAGAAAAAGAAATAAAAGGAATCCAAACTGGAAAAGAAGAAGTTTAACTGTCACTCTTTGCAGATAACATGATACTATACACAGGAAATCCTAAAGATGCTACCAGAAAAGTACTAGAGCTCATCAATGAATTTGGTAAAGTTGCACATTAGAAAATTAATACACAGAAACCTGTTGCATTTCTACACACTAACAATGAAAGATCAGAAAGAGAAATTCAAGAAATAATCCCATTTACCACAGCACCAAAAAGAATACCTAGGAATAAACCTATGTAAGAAGACAAAAGACCTGTACTCTGAAAACTATAAGATGCTGATTCAAGAAATCAAAGATGACACAAACAGTTGGAGATATATACCATGTTCTTGGGTTGGAAGAATCAATATTGTCAAAATGACTATACTACACAAGATCTACAGATTCAATGCAATCCCTATCAAATTAACAATGCATTTTCACAGAACTAGAACAAAAAAATCTTAAAATTTGTATGGAGACACAAAAGACCCTGAATAGCCAAAGTAACCTTGAGAAAGAAAAACTGAGCTGGAGGAATCAGGCTCCCTGACTTCAGACTATACTACAAAGCTATAGTCATCAAAACAGTATGATCAATGGAACAGGATAGAAAGTCCAGAAATAAACCCACACACCTGTGGTCAGTTAATCTATGACAAAGGGGGCAAGAGTATGCAATGCTGGTAACAGAGTCTCTTCAATAAATTGTGTTGGGGAAACTGGACAGCTACATGTAAAAAAAATGAAATTAGAACATTGTATAACATCATACACACAAACAAGCTCAAATTGGATTAAAGACCTAAATGTGAGACCAGACACTGTAAAACTCTTAGAGGAAAACATAGGCAGAACACTCTCTGATATAAATCACAGCAATATCCTTTTTGATCCAAATAATCAAAAATAAACAAATGAGACCTAATTAAACTCAAAAGCTTGTGCACAGCAAAGGAAACCATAAACATAACAAAAAGACAACCCACAGAATGGGAGAAAATATTTGCCAATGATGTGACCAACAGGGATTATTTCCAATATTTACAAACAACCCATGCAGCTTAATATTATCAAAACAAACAACCCAATCAAAAAATGGGCAGAAGACCTAAAGAGACATTTCTGCAAAGAAGACATACAGATGACCAAGAGGCACATGAAAACATGTTCAACATAGCTAATTATCAGAGAAATACAAATCAAAACTACAGTGAGATATCAACACACACCAGTCAAAATGGCTATCATCAAAAAATCCACAAACAATTAATGCTGGAGAGGGTGTGGAGAGAAGGGAACCCTCCTACACTGTTGTTGGGAATGTAAATTGGTACATCCACTATGGAGAACAGTACGCAGGTTCCTTAAAAAACTAAAATATAGCTACCATATGATCCTGCAATACCACTCCTGGGCATATATCCAGAAGAAAACATGGTCTGAAAAGATACACGGACCCCAGTGTTCACTGCAACACTGTTTACAATAGTCAGGACATGGAAGCAACCTAAATGTACATCAATGGATGAATGGATTAAGAAGATGTGGTATGTATATACAATGGACTGTTACTCAGCCATTAAAAATAATGAAATAACGCCATTTGCAGCAACATGGCTGGACCTAGAGATTGTCATGCTGCATGTAAGTCAGAAAGAGTAAGAGAAATATCATACGATATTGCTGATATTCAGAATCTAAAAAGAAATGATACAAATGAACTTATTTACAAAGCAGAAACAGACTCACAGACTTAGAGAATGAACTTATGGTTACTGGGGGGAAGGGGCAGAAGGGATAGATAGGGAGCTTGGGATTGACATGTATACACTGCCATATTTAAAATGGATAACCAACAAGGACCTATTGTATCACACAGGGAACTCTGCTCAATATTATGCAACAAGCCTAAATGGTAAAAGAATTTGAAAAAGAGTAGATACATGTATATGTATAATTGAATCACTTTGGTGTACACCTGAAACATACATAACATTGTGAATCAACTATACACCAATATAAAGTTAAAAAAAAAAAAAAAAAGAGCAGCTCCTAGCTGTTAGAGCCTAATTTTCTCTTTCTCACAAGAAATAAGTTAGGACAAAAAATTGAGGAATAGCAAATCTTGGAAAACAAAGGAGAATGAAAAATATACACAAATTAGATCACAGATGATTTTCTAAATAAGCAAGTCTAATTATCCTATTTTAATTTTTTTTATATTTTATTGAAGTATAGCTGATTTCCAATGTTAGAAAAAATTTAAATGAAAACTGTCAACAAAAAAATTAATAATCAATCTAAGAAAGAAATGTAAAATTTTATTTGAGCCAAATTGAGAACTGTTCTGAAGAGGTAAGGGGGGAGGCCATTATATATGTGATTTTGGCAAAGGGGGTATGTGCAAACAAGCACACATCTCAGTAGAAGGTCACTGCTAGTCAAGAGGAACAGACATCTTAGTAGTTGTAGTGCTTTTCTAAGTATGGGAAGATGCAAGAAACTGGGTTCATAAACTTTTTCCTTAAAATATCTAACTGTCTGAGGGCCAGTTCTGTCTGTCATCCCAGATCACAAAGTGCTTCATCCTGATCTTTATCCTGAATCCCTTTCAGGGTGTACTATAGGCCAGTGATTGCAGTGGCTAATGACTGGATTCTTACAGAACTGGATGGTGGGCAACATTATTTATTATACAATCTCCTTCCCTTCAGTCTTAATTTCATCCAAGGTTTGCGAGGCATTTTGTGAACAATTTGTCCCACAGCCCCAGGAATGCTCATTCCCAGGTCAGGTTGATAGGTCACTCAATGTGCTGTTACTGGAGTAAGCCTCGTTAACAGTAACAAGCCTCTGGACTGCCTTTCTCACTAATCTGTTATGGTCAAGGAAATGGTTCCCTCTTGTTGCTTCTTCCCATATCTAGAGTTATACTATTACAATCATTAATCTTATAGGACTATACATTCGGTCAATGATTCCAAGTTACCTAATCGTTATTAATTTTATCTGAGGCTCAGTCACACATTTGGAAATGCAAGAAATAATAATCTTGTAAAACAGGCAAAATGCAAGTAATATAGCTAGTGACATTAATAAGGTCATAGGTAAGTAAGCTAAGAGCTCCTATTAAGTGTGGTCCAGTATCTCCCCAGGTCGTCTGACCAGTCTGTTCTGCACCAATCAATATCTTTAAGGGAAATGATATATTGACATTGTACATAAAGTTAACCAAAGACGTCTGCACCTACAAGGCGAGTGGTGGGTCATCATGATTCTTTACAGGATTGAGAAAAGAATGTTATCTTCTAAGAAGTTACACGGCCAGGGTCAGAAGAATAAAAATTGATCTTTATGGTTGCGCAGGTATTTTTTCCATTGGGGAGGTCTGGTTAACACATAAGACAGATGCACAATGCACACTAGAGGGGAGTGAGGGGGCCTTTATGGGCAGAGAAAAACTTTATGTTTAAATTTTTCTTGCATTGCCTTAAAATGTGACTTTTTATTTCATTATAACAACTCATTCAGCTTTGCTTCATATAAACAAACAAACAAAATGTCATAGTAATCTCAGTTTTATAATATGGATATCTAATCGATCAGGAAGAATAGGAGGAGAAGAAAAACAACTGAATAGTGAACACTTTACATTTTTTGCATGTTCTGAATCTGAAACTTTTTGTATGTGTAGGACATGAAAAAAACAATCCTTATGGAGTGACGGCGCTGAAGCTAATAGCTCTGGAGAGCTTAAAGAAATAAATGCAAATTGCCATAAAGGTTTGCACAATGTGGCTTGATCTCTCTCGTCCCTGTTACACACCTTGACAAAAACATATCACCATTTACCATAAGAAAAATATGCTTTGGATAACAGGTGGGCCAGAGAACATGAGAAAAATTTGTGGCCAGCTTGAACCTAATCCAAACAAATGAGCAACCCAAAGCAGAGCCACCCATCCATCCATGCCCATCCTAGATTCCTAGGCTATTCCTACTGTAATCAACCTGCAGCACATGAGCCTTGGAATAATCTTTTGTTGGAAGCCACTGAGAGTCTGAGATTGTCTGTTATGCAGCATTACTTTGGCAATAGCTGGATGATTCAATGTCGGATTTGGCAACTTGAAATCACGTGGTTATTTTGCCAACTCTGTTTCAGAGGAATGTCTGGAACAAAATGCTGATTAGAGTCAGTTAAAGAAAAATGGAAGGAAAATGTAGAAAGCATGTGTAGAAAATTCTTTTGAGAAATCTATACGTAAATGGAGAGAAAAGAAATAGTATGAATTAGGATATAAATGTGGAGTAAGAAGTTTTCGTTATTTCTTCCCTGTGTTTCAAAGTGATATAATCATGGGCTATCTTTCTAATTTTTCTTTAAACAATATTCTTGTTTCTCAAGAAAGCCTACATCCACAGGTAATACCAGAAAAATAAACATGTTTTACTGATTTGGTCTACATCAGCTAAAACTGATCGCTGGGGATGAAGACAATTCCTAAGACCCAGAACTATGTCATAATCTTTGTAATCCTTCTGATTTCCTCCACTTAGCTAGTTAAATAAAATGCCATTAGGGAGGAAAACACAATTCTGTCACCAGCTCTCTCTATATATCACTCCTGGGAATATCTTAAATTTAGAGCAAAAATTCTTGCCACAAAAATAATGTTAAGAGGTTCAATGAACAGAAAATTATATTTCACACATACATCAACTATTAAATACATGCACAGAATATAAACACAGAAATATTGAGCAATCTTGCTCTATAAAACTCATTTGCCAGCCATACTAAAGTGGTAGTGTTTACCTTTTTTTGAGCAGATAGACAGTTTCTGTGAGAATTTGCAGATGTTGAGTCTCGGAAGTGCTCAGAATTTTTGTTTTCTCAGCACTATACACAAACAGAATAAGAGAGAGAAAAAAAATTCTCCATTTGCCCTTTAGCACCTCTGGCTACCCCTCCTTGATTGTATGGAGATCTGCTCTCCAAATATCCTGCCCTAGACTGGGCATATGGAGGAAGTGTATAAAGGGACTTTAGAAGCTTGTGGAAGATCTATGGGTTCCCCAGGATAGTGAGATAGTGTGGGAGCCCTGATCTCAGAAAAGAATGATAGAACTTTCACCAAAACCTTTGAAATCATCTAAGGTGAAAGTTACAGATAAAGCTACAGATAGCCTTCCTGGAGAGATAACGTATTTATGGTGCTCAAACTAGTTGGATTGTTTCTCTCTCTCTTTTTTTGCCCTTGAGCAAAGAGGGTCTTCCCATCTTTCCTGTCATCCTGAGATTCAAATATAGGAGATATTCAAATGGGAATAATATTAGCTAACTCATCTGTCTCACAATGTCATTCTGAGGGTCAGATCATTTCTAAATGGACAGTAGGTCAGGTTCCCCTTCTTGGTTTGCATGCATTTTTTCAATTATATTGTCACTGAAGATAAGATTGAAGTTTACAGGTATGTCCTTTTCCTATGGGACAATGACATCCCTTCATACATTTGACAAATATTTACTGCACCTTGGTGGACTAGATAACACATCTCTGTATTCATAGAACTAACATTTTAGTGGTAGACAAAACATACATGAAGGAACAAATAAAATAATTACAGATAGTGGTAAAATGTAAGAAAATTAAACAGTGATAGAATTCAGTGAGTGACTACAGGAAGTTGTTATTTTGAGAAGTTCATCAGATAAAAGTTTTTTCTGTAGAGATAACAATTAGAGCTGAGACCTGGCTTATAAGAAGGTGACAGACAAGCAAAATCCATAAGAAAAACATCCAGAACAAAAGGAACAGCAAGTGGAAATGCCCCACGAAACAAATAACCTTTGGCATGTTTTAGATAAAGAATTCAGCACTACTAGAACGTAGTAAAAATGGAGAGATTATGAGAAAAATAGACAGGGAATAGATCGTGTACGGAGTTTATCTTCCTTTGAAAAGGAAGATTATCTCCTTTGGTATTATCTCCTTTGATAATGTTGATTATGTTTGAAATAACAAATTGACACACTTAAAAAGCTTGGTAATGATTTGTGAGAAGATACATAGTATTAGGAGAGTAAATTCACATTGCTATGTCACTGTGGCCATAACAAAGGCTGCCTTTATATGATAAAAACTGAAATTACTATCTGGGATGAAAGTAAACAACTTGGAAAACCTTAACTGTTTGTCTTGCCTTTATTATTCCAACTGTCTGCATTTGGGGGATCATCCTTATGTTCCATTTAATTTTTTTCAATAAACTTTTTTATCTTAGAATAGTTTTATATTTACTGAAAAATTGAGAAGATAGAACAGAAAGTTCCCATATAGCCTATACTATATTTCCCCTATTATTAACATCTTATATTAGTAGATAAATATGTCACAATTAATGAACCAATAATGCTATGTTATTATTAACTAAATCTATACTCTATTCAGATTACCTTAGTTTTTCCCTAAAGTGCTTTTTCTGTTCCAGTGTCTCAGCCAGGTTATCACTTTATATTTATTTGTCATGTCTCCTCTTGATCATGACAGTGTTTTTGGACTTTTCTTGATTTTGATGACCTTGACAGTTTTGAGGAGTACTGGTCAGATCTTTTATACCGTATCTATCAATATGAACTTTTCTGGTTTTCTTCTCATGGTTAGACTAGGAGTATACAGTTTTGAGAGGAAGACCATGAAGTGCCATTTTCCTCACTTCACACCAATATGACTTATCACTGTGGATGTTGGCCTTGATCACCTGGCTGTGGTCGTGTTTATTCAGGTTTCTCCACTGTAACATTACTTCCCTCCCGCTTTTCATTAAGTAGTCTTTGGAAGAAAGTCACCATGTACAGCTTGCACTTGAGAGTGAGGAAGGAGTTATGTTCCGCCTCACAGAGGGAAGAGCCTCTACATAAATTATTTGGAGTTGTTCAACATGGGATATTTGTCTATTCAACCCAATTCTTTATTCATTCCTGTGTTTATATTAGTGTGGGTTTATGATATTTATTTTCTACTTTGGGTTACAATCCAATATTACTTTATTTTGATGTTCCATCTCTGTCCATTAGGCACTGTTTGTTCTCGGTTCCCTTGATACACCCAGCATTATGAAGTGTTTTTTTTTTTTTTTTTTTATAATTTTTTTACTTTCAAGCACCACAGGATGCTTCATGTTCATTTAGGATATTTCCTTCTCCAGTCCTAGAATCAGCCTTTTATACCACAATCGTTGGATCCTTTTACTTCTGAATGGTAGTAGAAACTAAGAGTTAACATTTGGTGAGATCCTTTTTACTAGGGTGTTCTTGATTTTAGGTCTTCTCAGAAGACAGAGCAAGGAAATATATATACATATATTAATATGCATATATTACACACATATTTATAAATATTTATATATGTAACCATCTGTATCAATATATAGCTAAATAGGATTTCATACTGATGTCTCTAACTTATAACCTATGACTCTGTGGACAATTCTAGCCCCCTCCCCTTCCTTATCTGTAACCTTCCACACTAAGAGTGGGAAATCTGGCTCCCACAATTTGCCATCCATTTGCTTAATTGTTCAGTTCCCATAAATATATATAATGGTATCAGAATTGTCATCCTGTACTCCCTTGGGAAATAACATCATCCACAAGAGTACATTACTTAGTACAGTGTCTCTTGCCTTTAGTCTTACAAACTGCTCATTTCCAGTAATTTAGATCTATATCTTTCCTCCACTCTCCTTCAGTGAGATTATTTCATACATTTGTAATACAGTTATATTCTATTCTTACAGTGTACATTCCATCCTGCGACCCTCTGACTTCCTAAATGACTTGTTTTAATTTGTATACACTGAGGTTCACTCAGTGTTACAAAGATCTATGAGTTTTGAGAAACGCATAGTGTCATGAATCCACAATTACAGTATCATACAGTATAGTTTCAGCACCCTAAAAATTCCCCTATACTTCACTTATTCAAACCTTCTATCACCCTTCAAAATCTGACAACCACTGATCTTATTATCATTGCTATCATTGTTTTATCCTTCCAGAATGTTTTATAGCTGGAATCATATAGTATAGAGTCTGGTAACATGTCTTCCTTGGGGAGTAGGCCATTTTTATGGAGACCTCTGTGGCATATTTCACAAGGATTACTCTTCTCCCCTGCCTGAGCCATAAGGGGATCTTTCTGGATTTTCACCAGGAAACTTAGGTGGGGCTCCTGTAGGTAAAACCCAAGCAAATATGCACTGCCCCCTCCCAAGACAGTTACTCCCATGAGTTTCTCACTCTCATGCTAGTGTACATACAACTTTTAGAAACTGGCCAAATTTATCATTGCAATCAGTTTATGGCCCCTGTGGCTTCTGCTCTGGATTTCAGAGTGGCAGTTTGCCCTGCAATGTCAGTTATCTGATGAGTGCAAGAAAAGTTACTGATTTTCAGTTTGTTTAGATTTTTCGCATTATAGAAACAGGTGTGGCAACTCTAACTGCAGAAGCTGAAAATGAAAGTCCTCTTTCTACTTCTTTTTTCATTAAATAAATTAATATCTTCTCAATTTTTTCCTCTGACCCTGCTTCTCTGACACTGAGATACTCCCATGGAAGTTTTCATTATTGCATGTTCTTTTTTTTACATGTTTATCATAATACTTGCATTCTCAAGAAACCCAAATAGATTCCTCTATTTGTATGTCCTGCACTTTGTTTTCGTCCTTCTTTCTGTTTGTACATTTTTTTTGTTCATACTCAAAGTTTGATAAAATTATTACCTGGATGAATAATCAATTTGTTAATAAATAATAAATGTATAAAATGAGAATTAGGAATTCAGTCTTTATGTATCCAATAAAGAAATGCCATGGTAATTTATGTTTTTAAAATCAGTTTTATAGGGGCTTCCCTGATGGCGCAGTGGTTGAGAGTCCGCCTGCCGATGCTAGGGGACACGGGTTCGTGCCCCGGTCCGGGAAGATCCCACATGCCACGGAGCGACTGGGCCCGTGAGCCATGGCCACTGAGCCTGCGCATCTGGAGCCTGTGCTCCGCAACGGGAGAGGCCACAACAGAGAGGCCCTTGTATTGCAAAAAAAATAAAAATAAAAAATCAGTTTTATATATGTGTTCTTTGTGACATAAAGCAGGGAAAATAATAATCATTTTAAACAATCATAATCTATGCTATAGACTAAAACAACCCACTGGAGATTATATGGTCACCAAGGTGACATCAATCACACCAAAACCTACTGTCATCACCAACATAAAGTTATGAAGGCCAAGCTGGGGACTAAATGAGTGACATAAAGAGTAGTTTGTGTTTATTTATTCAGCAGAGACCCTTACCATTTGTTGACATTCACTGTGACAGTTTTAATAAACTTAGTGATAAGGCTTGAAATAAAAATTTGATACAAATATAAAAACATAGTTCATTTCTGAATGATGATAAAGAAAGATCTCCCAAAGAATTAATCATTAAAAGGTATACAACACATTCCATTCATTTTAAATTTTTTCCTCCAATATAAGTATGAATATTTTTTTTCCTGAAGTGTGGCAAAAGCTAAAAAAATAATTCTAAGACATAACACTATTACCCAGATGCCACATTCACACTCTATTATTAGAGGTGGTAGGTTATGGAAAAGTTGTGCACATGAAATACAAGCACATATTTTAACATCTGAGTCCCTCAGACTGACTTCAACTTTCACTGAACTTCTATTTAAATCAGGCTTCTTCAAAAATACTCATGTTGTCTTCAAATGAATTGGTGACAGGAAGGTTCAAGATCTTTGCACATCTCTAACAAGGAATAAATTCCCTATAATACCACCTAAGTAAAATATTTTATTTATGAATAGTTTCTCATATTATCTAAGCAATTTGAAAGAGACAACTTTGAAAAAAAACATTAACTCTTTCAGACTGCTCAATCTCTGAATGCACAGAAGCAATAACACAATTTTGACTTAGAAGCAGAATGTGATATAAGGAGTATATTGAAAGCAACTCTGAGCACCAGATCATTGGGTTCCAATCTGACTCTGACACTAACTGGTGATACAGATTCTGGGTCTTACTTTATGCACGTATAACAGACATATATCTGCAGCTGAACACACACATTTGATTCAGATGAATGTAAAACTTTGATTTTTTGTTCATCCCATACATTTACCGGGTTTTCATCATATCACAGTAACTAGGTTCATGTGATAACACATATTCTTTAAATGGAAATATTATGTTAGTGGATTCCTTAATGATATTTAGATTATTTGTTGATCCTAATAATTATACCACAAAAGCCATGGTTTAACGTTGATTACAATTAACAACAGCTCCATCTAGTGTGTTAACTGTTTGACATGGGTTTTCCTTGGATTAAATACATTGTTGTTCAGTCCCACTCCTAGGCATATATCTGGAAGAAACTAATTCAAAAGGATACATGCACCCCTATGTTCATAGCATCACTGTTTACAATAGACAAGACGTAGAAATAACCTAAATATCCCTCAATAGATGAATGGATAAAGAAGATGTGGTACATTTATACAATGGAATACTACTCAGCCGTAGAAATGAATGAAATAATGCCATTTGCAGCAATATGGATGGGTCTAGAGATTATCATAGTAAGTGAAGTAAGTCAGAAAGAGAAAGACAGATACCGTATGATATCATTTATATGTGGAATCTAAAATATGACACAAATGAACTTATCTATGAAACAGAAACAGACTCACAGACATGGAGAACAGACTTATGGTTGCCAAGGGGGAAGCAGCTTGGGGAAGGGATGGATTGGGAGTCAGGATTAGCAGATGCAAACCATTATATATAGAATGCATAAACAACAAGGTCCTACTGTATAGCACAGGGAACCATATTCAATATCCTGTGATAAAACATAATGGGAAAGAATACGAAATAGAATGTATATGTATGTATAACTGGACTACTTTGCTGTACAGAAGAAATTAACACAACATTGTAAATCAACTATACTTCAATAAAATATATTTTAAAAATAAATGGGGCAAATAAATAAATAAATAATAAGCTGTTATTAAAGAAGAGGAAATAGTTTTGATTTTTGTTTGAGGATTCCCTCTGCAACTGTTTCTTTTTTTCCATGATGCTTCTTACATGAGAAACACCTCCAATCCTTCTTTTCATTCCTCACACACTTTTCCCCATGTATAAATTAATTCATTAGTGGAATAGTAATAATCTAAAATGCATTGGCTTGAGCTCTCTTGTTTAATAAAGTGTTACAGTATTGCTATTCTCAGGTGCCCCGCCATTTTCTTATTTTTTTTTTTTCCTTTTTAGATAGCTGAAAATTGGATACCTTAACAAGCCCATTTCTGAGAAACAAGAACCCCTGCACCAAACTGAGGATCGGCTTTCTTAAAACCACATCTGTAAGATTCCTCCCTTTCTGCCTTTTTATATGTGTTCTAATATGAGAGAGGCAACATATCCCATTGGATAAAATTAGGTAAGTGCTGTATGTTCTACAAATACAATCTCCCTCATGGACAGATCCCAAGCTCTAGACGTGGGTGAGTATACACAGCAGCATGGAAAGGCTGCTTCCACCTAGGATTCTAAGTCAGTCTCTCCAGTTCAGATTCACCACACCAAAAGTGATAAATGTTTTGATTTTCAATATGACTCCCATATCTAATGTTTTCTTTTAAAACCCCAACATGAAAAAAGTAAAATATTGTAAATATGGAAGTATACATTTCCCTTCTAAATTACTTGAACAAGAGTTCATTGACAAAAACTTAGTGAAAATAATTCTAGACACATTTATTATTTAGTTATATTTTAATATGACTTACAGGAACATTACCTTTCTTATAAAACAAGTTGATCTAAATTACTTATTTGGTCCATATATTATTTTGTGATGGAAAATCACACATACCTGTACACATGCACTACAGAAAATTACAAATAACTCAAGTAAAAGCTCTTTGATAAAAAGAAATATCTTCAATAACTCTGTACCAAATCATATTATTTCTTCTGTAGACATTATTATCCAAACAAGATAACTTTAATTATTTTTCTATTTGTGCTTAAACAAAAGACTTTTTTTATAGCCTACACATTTTAAAATGTGGTTGAATATTAAAATGTCAGTCAAATTTGTTCTTTAAAAAAAAAAGAAGGCTCCTTTAACTAATACTGCTGGGAAATTCAGTGAAACTAGATTATTTGAAATAGATATAATACTATAACAATTCCTCTCCAGGGAGAGTTGGCAAGATTAATTATAGAAGCAATTACTATGTACAGGTGAGTTGTTACACTGTAGAAATGGTGCATGGTCACATAGCTATCATCACCAAGCTCCAGGCTATTGCTAAACCATCACAACTCTAAGGCTCACTAGGAAGACTGATTAATATGAGCTCCAAGGACACACTTGACTTAATCTAAACTTAGTTTTTGGTGACTACACAGACCTTACAGCTAAATTGACTCCATCATTTTCCCTTGACAACTAGACTATTAGTCTCTGTATCTCTTTCATCTCTGCCTTTTCATTTTTTCTTTATATACGCATTTTCTTTGCTTCCTGTGATGCACATAATGGAAAAGTTGCCGTCCCCCCACCCCGCAGTTCCAAATTTCATTGCTGAGCACTAGTTTTTAATTGTTGGCAGAAAAAATAGGCTTGTCACAGCTTGATTTAGGACTTTATTTTGGTCTGGTTGCAGGGTGGGAGGAGGGTGGAAGGAAAGTGGGGAAGAGGTAAATCTCAAGTAGTTTAATTAATACCAAAAGCTGCTAATTTTATGGCAGAGTATCTGGAAATCCCCATGCCAAAATGTTAATGACAGAAAGTAGGATTTTCTTTAAAAAGTACATTATTTAGCTGCATTGTGTAATGTTTTTACTATGATCATACTGTGTCTGCTTTTAACCTCTTTTATAATCAAAAAATAGCAAAATTAAATTGAACAGACTATCAATTTTATCAAATTGGCTAGAGTTTTAAAACAAAACACAAATAACAAAATTACAAAGTTAATATTACTTAAGGGAAATAAGCATGCTCAGATAGTGCCCACACAACTTTAAACAGTTAAAATTTTCTTTCACTGGCACTTTGGCAGTGGTTTATGGTTTATTACAGGATATTGAATATAGTTCCCTATGCTATACAGTTATAAATGATTATGATATGATATTTGTCTTTCTCTGTCTGACTTACTTCAATTAGTATGATAGTCTCTAGGCCCATCCATGTTGATGCAAATGGCAGAATTTCATTCTTTTTTTATGGCCCAGTAGTATTCCATTGTATGTATACATGACATCTTCTTTATCCGTTCATCTGTTGATAGACATTTAGGTTGCTTCCATGTTTTGTTCATAGTGCAGCTATGAACACTAGAGTGTACGTATCTTTGGTGCTCTCTCCTCTGAGCCTCTGAAGCTCCTTTTCTGTCCTGGCTGATCTCCCAGCCAGTTAAGGAGGTTCCCGGGGTGAAGGAACTTTTCCTCTTTCACAGCTCCCTCCCAGGGGCTGAGGTCCTGCTCTGATTCCTTTGGTTAAGTGAGCTCTTCTGCCAGCATTTAGTAGTTATTCTGTGAGAAGTGTCCCACCTGTGGATGTGTTTCTTATGTATTTGTGGGAGGAGCTGAGCTCCACATTCTTCTACTCCACTATCTTGATTGAAGCCCCTCTCCATTGCTTTTAATTCATAGATTATTTCTGGAAGAAATCTGTGATAATAATGCTGTCCTGCTCTTTGACTCAATATTTGTTAAACAGACTATATCTGATCTCAAACTTTCTAGTGTATATTATTTATGATTTTGCAATTAATTTGAGATTTTTTGCATCCTGGTTTAAGAATGTATCTTGCACATTAGTATGTCCAAACTTTCCAATCTCTCATCACCTATCCTTTACCATTTAGTATTCATTTTACTTTCCAAATAGCTTTCTAGCATCCATCTGCTTTTCTCTATACTTACCACCACTAATAACTCCTGCTATTTTTCACCAGTGCTCCTGAAATAGCCTCCTGATTAGTCTCTCCCTGTGCCTCTTCTGTGTCCTCTACTCCTTTTGTTCTCACTTCAACTAAGTGATCTGGAACGTCTTTTAAACTCAACCTATTCAGAACTCTGTCAACATATACTTTCTCGGGGAAACCTTCCCTGCTATTCTTGGGATGTTTAAATTTCCCTCTTTCATAAAACAATACAATTATTCTTTTTTTTTTTTTTTTTTTTTTGCGGTACGCGGGCCTCTCACTGTTGTGGCCTCTCCCGTTGCGGAGCACAGGCTCCGGACGCGCAGGCTCAGCGGCCATGGCTCACGGGCCCAGCCGCTCAGCGGCATGTGGGATCTTCCCAGACCGGGGCACGAACCCGTGTCCCCTGCATCGGCAGGCGGACTCTCAACCACTGCGCCACCAGGGAAGCCCAAACAATACAATTATTCTTAATAGTACTTTTCTCAGTTGTAACCACATATTTATTATGTATGTATTTATTGGCTAGCATATATTTCCCTCAACAAGACTGCACACCTCTTTCTTGTGTGCAGAAGCCTTATCTTTTTTTGCCAACCGTGTCATTCCTTCTACTTAATTAGTTAACTATACATAAAATTGCTTAAAATTATTTGATGAATGAATTAGTACAACTAATCTTGTTTTTTCCATGGCCTAGTGTGTTGGGCTTCAACTTGTGATCCAGGAGCACAGAACTTCTACAGAACTACCTGCCTTAGACATCATCAGAGTGGGCTTGGGTGCTAGGCATCCAATTTCTGTTTTACCTACAGCAAATTTGCAAGTGTCTATGGAACTGTTCTCCAATTAAAATGATCTTGAAAAAAGGACTCCGTGATAAAAGTAAAATGTTTGAAATCCCTGAAGGACAGTCATTTGAAAATAAGTGTTTAGTAATTAATTAAAAAGAACATAGTACTAGTTTATAAAATCCAAAGTGAAATGTGTATATTTTTTGGTCATTTCTTTTTTAACTTTTGTGTTTTGTGTTTTGTGTCAGCAAAAACAATTTAAATACTAAGCTAATAGAGCCTCAAGGAAATCTTGTTTTTGTTCCTTTTATTTTTGGCATTTTGACCTTTTATATTTATCCTTAAGTAAGTAAAGGTTTACCTATGTTGAATGTTTGCCAACATATCAGCAAAAGTTCCATATGTTATTTACCTACTTCACTTTAAAGTCACAACTCCTTTTATTGTGCTTTGCTTTATTGTGCTTCGCAGATATTGTGGGTTTTTTTACAAATTGAAGGTTTATGGCAAACCTGCCTTGAGCAAGTCTGTAGGCTCCACTTTTCCAACAGCATTTGTTCACTTTGTGTCCCTCTGTCACATTTTGATAATTCTCAAAATATTTCAAGCGTTTTCATTATTATTATATTTTTTATGGTGATCTGTGATCAGTAAACTTTGATGTTACTATCATAATTGTTTTGGGGCCATGAACCACGCAGCTATAACCAAGAACTTCATCGATAAATATCGCATGTGTTCTGACTCCTCAACCTACTGGCTGTTTGTCTGTCTTTCTCCCTCTCCTTAGGCCTTTCTATCCCTTGAGACAAAATAATATTGAAACTGGGATAACTAATAACCCTATGATGGCCTCTAAGTGTTCAAGTGAAAGGAAGAGTCTCACTTCTCTTACTTTAAATCAAAAGCTAGAGGAAGAGTCTCACTTCTCTTACTTTAAATCGAAAGCTAGAAATGATGAAGTTTAGGGAGGAGGACCTGCCACAAGCCGAGGCAGGGTGAAAGCAGGGCCTTTTGCACCAAACAGTTAGCCAAGTGGTGAATGCAAAGGAAAAGTTCTTGAAGGAAATTAAAAGTGCTATTCCAGTGAACACAGGAAGTAAATGGTAAGAAAGTAAATCAGCCTTATTGCTGACATGGAGAAAGTTTTAGTGGTCTGGATAGAAGATCCAACCAATTACAACATTTCCTTAAGCCAAAGTCTAATCCACAGCAAGGCCCTAACTCTCTTCAATCCTATGAAGTCTGCAACAGGTAAGGAAGTTGCAGAAGAAAAGTTTGAAGGTAGCAGAGGTTGGTTTATGAGGTTTAAGGAAAGAAGCCATCTGCTTAACTTAAAATTGCAAGGTAAAGTAGCAAGTGCTGACACAGAATCTGCAGCAAGTTATCCAGAAGCTAGTTAAGATTATTAATAAAGGTTTCTACACTAAACAACAGGTTTTTCAATTAAGATAAAACAGCCTTCTATTGGAAGAAGATTTCATCTAGGTCTTTCATAGCTATAGAGAAAGAAATGCCTGGCTTCAAAGGACAGGCCAATTCTCTTGTGAGGGGGCAATGTAGCTGGTGTCTTGAAGTTGAAGCCAATGCTTATTTACCACTGAAAATCCTAGGGCCCTTAAGAATTCTGCCTTTATAAATGGAACAACAAAGCCTGGAGGACAGCACATCTGTTTACAACATGGTTTACTGAATGTTGTAAGCCCACTGTTCAGACCTACTGCTCAGAAAAAAAATATTCCTTTCAAAATATTTCTTCTCACTGACAATGCAATGGTCACCCAAGAGCTCTGATGGAGATACACAATGAGATTGATGTTGTTTCTATGCCTGTTAACACAACATCTACTCTGTAGCCCGTGGATCAAAGAGTAATTTTGACTTTCAAGACTGACTTTCAAAATTGTTTAAGAAATATATTTCCTAGAGCTATAGGTGCTGTTGATGGTGATTCCTCTGATGGATCTGGGCCAAGTAAATTGAAAACCTTTTGGAATGGTTTTCATTTTAGATGCCATTAAGAGCATATGTGATTAATGGGAAGAAGTCAAAATATCAACATTAACAGTTTAGAAGAGGTTGATTTCAACTCTCATGGATGACTTTAAAGAGTTCAAGAGTTTAGTGGAATATGGGGTGAAAACAGCAAGATAAGTAAGAATCAGAAGTGGAGCCTGAAAATGTGATTGAATTGCTGCAATCTCATTATAAAATTTTAATGGATGAGGAGTTGTTTTTATGGATGAGCAAATGAAGTGTCTTCTTCAGATGGAAGGTACTCCTAGTGAAGATGCTGTGAAAATTGTTGAAATGACAACAAAAGATTAATCATATTATATAAATTTAGTTGCTAAAGCAGCACCTGGATTTGAGAAGATTGACTCCAGTTCTGAAAGAAGTCCTACTGTGGGTAAAATGCCATCAAACAGCATTGCACGCTACAGAGAAATCGTTCATGGAAGGAGGAGTCCATCGGTGCAGCAAACATCATTGCTGTCTTATTTTAAGAAATTGCCACAGCCCGCCCACCCTTCAGCAACCACCACCCTGTTCAGTCAGCAGCCACCAACATCAAGGCAAGACATTCCACCAGCAAAAAGACGACAGTTCACTGAAGACTAAGATTATGGTTAATATTTTTAGCAATAAAGTGGGTTTTTGGTTTTTGGTTTTTGTTTTGGGGGGAGGGGTTGGCTGTGCCTTGCAGCTTGTGGGATCTTAGTTCCCCTACTAGGGATTAAACCCGGGCTCTCGGCAGTGAAAGCACCGAGTCCTAACCACTGGACCGCCAGGGAATGCCCAGTAAAGCATTTTTAAATTGAGACATAAAGCTATTGCACATTTAATACACTACAGTGTAGCATAAACATAACTTTTAAATGCTCTGGGAATCCAAAAAGTTTGTATGATCACTTTATTGTGATATTTGCTTTATTGTGATCTGTAATGGAACCTGCAATATCTCCAACGTCTCTTTTTTCACTCTCTTTCAATAACTGTGGTTAGAAAACTCACTCAAAAATTAATCTGAAACACCTTCTCCCATCCATTAGAATAGGTATTATCGAAAAAAAAAATCAAAACCAGAAAATAACAAATGTTGGCTAGGATGTGGATAAACTGAAACAATTGTACACTCTTTGTGGGGAAGTACAATAGTGTAGCTGCTATGGAAAACATTATGGTGGCTCCTCAAAAAATTAAAAATAGAGTTACCATATGATCCATCAATTCCATCTCTGGGTATATAACCAAAATTATTGAAAGCAAGGTTTCAAAGAGATATTTGTACACTTATGTTCACAGCAGCATTATTCACAAGAGCCAAAAAGTGGAAACAACTCCAGTGTCCATCAGCAAATGAATGGATAAACAAAATGTGGTGTATACATACAATGGAATATTATTCAGCCTTAAAAAGAAAGGGAATTTTAACACATGTTAGTATGTGGATGAACCTTGAGGACACTATGCTAAGTGAAATAAGCCAGTCGCAAAAAGACAGATACTGTGTGATTCTACTTATATGGGTTAAATAGGACAGTCAAATTTGGAGACAGAGTAGAATGGTGGTTGCCAAGGGCTAGAAAGAGGGAGAAATGGAGAGCTATTGTTTAATAGGTACAGAGTTTCAGTTTTGCAAGATGAAAAGAGTTCTGGAGATGGCTGGTGGTGAAGACTGAACAACAATATGAACTCATCTAATGCCAGTGAACTGTACCTTTAAAAATGGTTACAATGGTACATTTTATGTTAAGTGTACTACACCTAAATTAAAAAGAGAAAAATGAATCCGAAGTAGGCAAAAATTGGAGACAACTTATTGTCTATCAGCTGGTGAACTGATATACAAAATGTGGTATATACAGGCAGGAGAATAGTATTCAGTACCAAAAGAGAACAAACTACTGAAACATGCTAGGCTATAGATGAACCTCAAGAACATTATGCTAAGTGAAAAAAGTTAAAAACAAGAAGCCTCACACATATTGTGTGATTTTATTTATATGAAATATTGAGAATGTATAAAGACAGAAGGTAGATTAGTAGCTGCCTGAAGGAGGGCAAGGAGACAGAGATTAAAAGTTAATGGACATGAAATATCTTATTGGTTGATGTTTTAGGACTGATTTATAGTGATGATTGCACAGTTTGGTAAATATGCCATTTTGGACTAATTGTACACTTGCAATAGATGAATTAAATGATATGAAAGATATGTCTTAATAAAGTTATATTAAGAGGTGTTTAGGTTGGAGGGTCTACAGACTTGGTTACTAATTAAATGTGAAGATAGAGAACAAAGATTAAAAAATCCATTTCTTGTGAGACTGAATGGATAATGGTATCATTCTCTGAGTTAATGAATACTGCAGAAAGATCAGGCTTAACGGATTGCTAAAGATTTAAGTTTTGATCATACCGTATCTGAATCTTCTATGGGGACACTCAGATGGCAATATTCAATATCAACTGGATACACAATTTTAGAACTCAGTGTGTTGCCAGGGGAACCTGGTATTGGTACAAAAATTTGAATTATCACAACATAGCTGATGTTTGAGAGCATAAATATTGATAAGATTTAAGCACATCATAAAACTAACAGTGACACGCCAGTGATGCCTTGGTAATGCTGTATAATTTCATCTGATATGGCTTTTATACCTTTTGTACTTCATAGGCAATACCTTTGACACTTCTGAATCCTTAGGACCAATTTTTTTGCACCTACATATTCCTCATATATTCCTCATATAAACAAACCTTTTTCAGCTTTAACATTCTTTGTGTTATCTACCTTATCAGGAATTTTCTTTTCACAGATTTCTTCTTTATGTGTCATGCTTTCAAACACAGCATACAAATTAAGATAATTTTAAAGAGTGGTGTACTAGATCTTGAGTAAGGTTCTTCAGAGCTTGGTCCCAATGGAAAACTATGTATATCAGGGTTCTGGAACTAAAGTAATGTAATACAGGGTAATGTAATATAAAGTAATGTGGAATTGAAATGTCCCTACAGCTTTATCCTAGTTGTTTTTACTTGAGGCTACTTCAATCTAAATATGTTGAAGGGTGAGATTTTAAACATTCTTAGATATTCATCTATCCTTTCCATTCTATCATAAGCAATAGAAGTTTCACAAGAATGTGATTTTAATATGAGAAAGGAAAACAATCAATGAAAGTATGATTCTAAAGGAAGATTTTATCTTCTATATGAATTGGAGTATAGTAAAAACAATTTTTGTTTTAAGAAAATCCTACATTTAAAATTGTATAAATTTTCCATATCAAATTACAGTGAATAAAAGTTTTAGCTAGCATTTATGTTATTAAAAAACTTAATATTTGATTATATGTCTTTGACAAGTAGGTGCTTGTCAAATTTGTTTTATCATGATATGACAGTAAGAAAAAGGATTTCTGTCATCTGGCATAGGTGTTTTTTATTTTGAGTAAGATATATTCAATTATTTTTCAAGGAATCCAATATCTTGTTGACTGGTACATATAGAAAATATGTCATGGAAATAGTAGTATTAAATTGAGTTTAGGCATTTACCTTACTGTGAATATATATACATTTTGAGTCAAGTGGATAGATAGCAATTTTTTACATCTGCACTTCAAATAGATTTAACAACAGAAGTAAAGCATGCTTGCAAATGGGCTGCAAAGAGACAAGAAGACACAAGGACATATATACTAAAATAATATTTTCTGCAACTGAAGTTGTGTCAGAATAAAAATATAAACTTGCACCGATACAGCCCTTAGTCCCTGTTCTTAAAAATTTGAAGTGTGTAGAAAGATGATACATATTAAGAGACTTTCTATCTTATTAAAATTTTTCTGATATTTATAAATCTTTAATGACTTTTGTTATTATGCATTATAAGAGTGGGAAATAAGTTGGTCCTTTGTATAATCATACTTAATTTGTTTTGCCTCTTCCTCATATAAACAGTGGAAATCCTTGGTGCCCATATTAAGGTTAAAAAAAAAACCAAAGCTCACCACATGTTGGATCACCCCGCTAAGCTAGGCCCAACATACAATGGAACACTTGTAAAATATAAAGCCATATGAATTTTCCCTGTTAGCATTCAGAAAACAATGTAGGTATTAGACTCAAAAGAGACTTCGTTAAATGAAGTTAAAATGAAGTAAAATATGTGCCTTCCATACATCTGCACACCCTTTCTAAAACAGTACATTTTTAGTAGTTTGGGACTGATTGGAAAATTATATTAACAAATAGTAAGCAAAGTGTTATTGTTGTTTTCCCGCAGAGAGCAGTTTAGATTTTGGTAGGTGACTTTCCTAGAATTATATAGCTACAAACACATTAATTTGGCTGAGTTCCACAGTTGTGTATTAAGTATAAGTTAGAAAAGTAGAAAACTCACTTTTGTAATATATAGCAACAAGATGAAAATTTTTGTTTGATGTGTTTTTTTCAGTGAACTTAGTTTGTTTACTTGGCTGGGAAATGTCCAATTTCAACAATTTCATCCTCATAGTCAACTGATTTTATATGTCATTAAAGTAAACACTCATACATCAAGGAACTTGATTAATTATACACTATATTGTACACAATTTTAATACCCTTTTGATAAACTGATTTAAACATACCAATAAGAATGTACTTATTGTCAAGTAACAAAAATTCCAAACTCCAAACAGGCTTAAACAATAAGAAATGTATTATTTTCTATAATAAAAATCCAGAAGTAGGATAGCACTAGATGCAGTACTTCAGGACTCAGATCCACTTCCTCAAACTCTTTTGACTCTATCTGCTTATGTGTGAGCTTCATCTTCAGGAGGATAACAGAAAGGCTGCAGCGGTTCTAGGTGTTAAATCCAGATGTTAAGTAAAATGTGGATTATCACATTCAGAGAATCCCTTTCCCAGGAAAGTCCCTATCATGTGTGATTGAATAGAATAGATCCACACTATTCTTTTTTCTTAATTTTAATTTTATTTTTAAATTTTTTTAATTGGAGTATAGTTGCTTTACAATGTTGTGTTTGTTTCCACTGTAGAGCAAAGTGAATCAGCTATACGTATACACATATCCCCTCATTTTTTGGATTTCCTTCCCATCTAGGTCACCACAGAGCACTGAGTAGAGTTCCCTGTGCTATACAGTAGGTTTTCATTAGTTATCTACTTTATACATAGTATCAATAGTGTATACATGTCAATCCCAATCTCCCAATTCATCCCACATCCCTTTCCCCCTTGGTATCCATATGTTTGTTCTCTACGTCTGTGTCTCCATTTCTGCTTTGTAAATAAGATCATCCATACCAGTTTTTTCAGATTCCACATATATGTGTTAATATATGATATTTGTTTCTCTCTTTCTGACTTACTTCACTCTGTATGACAGTCTCTAGGTCCATCCACATCTCTACAAATGATCCACACTATTCTTAAAGAAACAGTAGCTAAGGGATGAAAGTATAATTGTTGTCTTAAGGATGTACATGGTTTTGTGGATAAATATAACTACATATATATAGGTAGGATTCTATTAGAAATGTGTATATATATATATATATATGTATGTATGATTCTATTAGAAAAGGAGAAGGAAATTCCAAAAGAATGCTGGGTAGGTAAACAGTAGTATCTGCTACAAGCAATTTCTAAGTAATGCTTACTGACAATACTATTATTTAAATTTTTAATGAGTTAATAAACTATCAAGAGGGCTAGTTTGTACCAAGATGGTGAATTAGCGCCAGCTTCTGGCTCTTTTCTCGAACATCGAATGTAAAGAAACTACAGAGGGAAGCATCAAGACACCCGGAGTAGGAGAGGGAAGCAGAAACTGCGAACTATGAGAAACCCCCGGAATGTAGACAAATAAATAAGGGTATATGTAGCAGGGGATTGCTTATACGGAGCATAAATCAGAAAAAAATAGTTTGAGTTCTGTTCATACCCCTTCTCCCATTTGTAGCTGTGAGAATGCCCCCTTAATTCAGAGAGTAGATCTTAAAAGTTCTCATCACACAGACACAAAGACATACAGACACACATGCACACACAGTAATTATGTGAGGTGATGGACATATTAACTAACCTTATTGTGGCAATCTTTTCACAACATACACATATATCAAATCATCACCTTGTACATCCTAAACTTACAAAATGTTATATGTCAATTATATACCAATAAAGTTGGAAAAAAGGAAAAAGGGAAAAAAGTATTAATGTTTGTAAAGGCCTGGGCTGGTGATGCTTGTGGTGAAATCAGGGCAATTTTTCTTTTCTTTTTCTTTTTTTAACATCTTTATTGAAGTATAATTGCTCTACAATGTTGTCTTAGTTTCTGCTGTATAACAAAGTGAATCAGCTATATGCATACATATGTCCCTATATCCCCTCTCTCTTGCATCTCCCTCCCACCCTCCCTATCCCACCCCTCTAGGTGGACACAAAGCACTGAGCTGATCTCCCTGTGCTATGCAGCTGCTTCCCACTAGCTATCTATTTTACATTTGGTAGTGTGTATATGTCAATGCTACTCTCTCACTTCATCCCAGCTTAACCTTCTCCCTCCCTGTGTCCTCAAGTCCATTCTCTACGTCTGTGTCTTTATTCCTGTCCTGGCCCTAGGTTCATCAGAACCATTTTTTTTTTTTAAGATTCCATATATATGTGTTAGCATATGGTATTTGTCTTTCTCTTTCTGACTTACTTCACTCTGTATGACAGACTCTAGGTCCATCCACCTCACTACAAAAACTCAATTTCATTTCCTTTTATGGCTGAGCAATATTCCATTGTATATATGTGCCACATCTTCTTTATCCATTCATCTGTCGATGGACACTTAGGTGGCTTCCATGTCCTGCCTATTGTAAATAGTGCTGCAATGAACACTGTGGTCCATGACTCTTTTTGAATTATGGTTTTCTCAGGGTATATGCCCAGTAGTGGGATTGCTGGGTCATTCGGTAGTTCTATTTTTCGTTTTTTAAGGAACCTCCGTACTGCTCTCCACAGTGGCTGTATCAATTTACATTCCCTGCAACGGTGCAACTGCATTAGCTAGCGTAGAACCTTGGAATCCCATTCCCTGTTTAAGCAATCACTCTTTTTCACTTCCATCTCCAAATCCTCAAGACTAGTAGATCACAGTTTAGCCTCCAGATTCTAAGGCATTCTGCCCCACCCTCCTACCCTGCTTCTGGCTGGGGAAAGTATTAAAGTGTAGCACTGATCTGAAGCATTACTTAGAGTGGTGATAAACCATGAAAATAAGTAATTATAAATATCTCCTGTTAGGTTTATTAGAAACGTAATTAAAGAGATACATGTACATATGAGAAAAGAAAACAAAGAACAAAAAATAATATGGCTAAGTAAAATATTAGGGATTAAAAAAAAATCTAACAGCTACAATAAAAGAGACAATGGAATAATTAATGGATACTTAGTGGATACTTCTATAGAACAAATTAGTGAGCTGGACTATCCAGAAGAAGAAGGGAAAGACAAAACAAGGTAAATATAAAGGAAAAATTAAGAGACAAGAAGATTAAAGTAGAGGTGCCAACGTCCAGGTAACAGGGATCACAGAGACAAGATAAAAATAAAAGCAGGGAGGAGGAGCTATTTAGAGAAATAATGGCAATAAATATTCCAGAATAAAAGTTAATGGGCCCACAGAATGCAAAATAAGAAAGATAAGGAAAAGTCAGCCAATAGGCTCATTATAGTGAAATTTAAGGTTATTAAAGACAAAGAAAAAAATCCTATAAGCTTCCATTAAAGAAAGAGCAGATCACCTGCAGAAAAAGAATAGTCAGATGGATTCAAATTTTTCACAGCAATGAATATAAGAAGACAATGAAGGAACATTTAAAAAATATGAATAAAAAGAACTTTCAACCCAGTTTTATATCTTGTCAAACTCTTACTGAAATGTAAGGACATAGTAGGGATACTCGCAGGCATATAAAACCCAAGAAGGTGGGTCACCAAAGGGCCTATGTTAAAAACAGTATTGGAGGGACTTCCCTGGTGGCCCGTTGGTTAAGAAACCACCTTCTAATGCACGGGCCGTGGGTTTGATCTCTGGTCGGGGAACTGGGATCCCACATGCCACGGGGCAACTGAGCCCATGAACCGCAACGAAGAGCCTGCGTGCCACAACTAAGACCCGACACAGCCATAAATAAATTAATTAATTAATTTAAAAAAAACAGTATTGGAGGAAGTACTCAGATAAAAGAAGCAACAAACCCACGATATTCTGCAAGAGATAGACTTGTATGTGACAGGAAGTTTATCAAATACTTTGGCAGGGTGTGTATAAATCTATCTATCTATCTATCTATCTATCCATCCTCTACCTATCTATTATCTATAATCTATATTTATGTGTGTATACGTATTTGTTTATATATAATAAATATATAGAATAACAAAATATATAAACATATATTTGTATTCTAAGTTGTTCATAACTTTCTTCATAAGACTCCATAAAACAAGCTTTCTCAAACTTAGTAGATCGAAAACATTGCATGCTATGCTACAGTTGTTAGTTTGGTCACGTTGATTCAAAGTTAACATACCACTACTCTGCGGGTATAGCTCAGGGGCAGAGCATTTGACTGCAAAGTGTAAGCTGCTAGTAATTTGCTTTCTATGAAAAGTTGAATACCCCCCAAAATAAAATCCAGATATAAATTTTTCTTTTATATCATTTCATTTTATATCATTCAAAACATGAGATTTTAACTTACTGTTCCTTGTGAATTTACATATTTTTATATTGCTCATTAAGTAAAATTTTATTACATACCAACTGCTTGCTCAGTTCTGTGCTCATTTTCAAGTGTAAGGGTAGAAATGTTGATACAATTACGTTAATTAATCAATTAATGAATTAAAACTTCTGACTGAAGAATTAAAGTTTCCAAAAGTATGGAAAATTAAATATTTCTATATTTATTATATATAGTATATAATACATTTATATATTATATTTGATTTTTATAAAGAGTAAGAGAAAAATTTATTCTGTGTCACTGTATATTTGCTTTAGAACGAAATGCTTATTAATGGCCATATTTTGTTTTGTTTTGTCCATGCGTGTTTGTTTGTGTATGTTTAAGATGAAAGAGTTACTAAAATTAATAAAAATATACTTGCTATATTTTATGAAACTGTGTTATAATGGCCCATAATCGGAGTTATTTTTTTTCTGAAAAGATACAAGAGCTTCTTCATACAAAAGTGTTTCCAAGAGTCAGGTGTCATTAAAAATAAAATTGAATTCCACCTACCAAGACAACCCATAGCTAGATCTATAGAAGAATAATGTATTAAAGATCTTCACTCCAGGGAATTTTAGAAAAAGAAGAAATCCAAACCATGTGATTAAAAAAGAAAACCAGTAGATAATTCTGGTATGATTTGAAGAATCCAGTAGAATTAAAGAGATTGAGTGCTACTTAGCAATTATATACTTGAATAGAAGTTGAATAAGCTATAGTCTCTTAGAGAATATGACTATTAACTCTCACAGAACTACGCTGATTTCCTGAGCAAGGACACAGAGCTTATTTGGGTTCAGGTTGGTGGTGTTCCTGGTTTCTTGGAGTGTAACGAATGATGTGCCTTGGGTCTCAGAGTACTCTCCAGTTAAGAAAGGATAGGTACAGAACTTTGCACCTAGCCGACATTTTAATATTTAATATAATGAGAACTAGTCTCTTATATTCAGGGTACTTCCTGGAATAGTCATTAAGATTTCAGGGAGGTACAGTAGTTTATTTTAAACTACTATAAGTCATTCAGTGGAGCTCCGCCCTCCTCACAATAATCTGGTTATTATTTGGGGATAAAAGTGGGGCAGGAAGAGCTGAAAGAGGGCTGACTGTACATTTATTTAAAGTGAAAAGAGAAACTTTAGTATTTGTTTTGACTGTCACATGATTAAAAGGATATAATTTATAATATTAGAATTTACTTTGTTTTAATTTCAAGAATACAATGCAGTAGTAACATGAAGCTTATTTATTATAAATTCTTCTCAAAAACAGCAGTTTTTAATACCATGAGTTTACTATTAAATAATTGGTTTTATAATATTTTTCCATCCACATAAGCAGAATCACTATTTCCTGTCCATTTCCCTTTACCCAACATTATATTTTAGTGATAAGCTTATCTTTGCTTATCCTTATCAGTGTTTATAGGAAATGAAAACCAAGAATTAAGTACTATCCCATAAAAGGAGAATGCTGAGTTCCAACACATATCACTATCTGGACATCTGTGTTTAGAGTTAGCCATTCAGCTTCTACAGAAAGAAGGAGAAGAAATAAGCAATAGCAGCAACCAACGTATGGTGGGGAATTAGAAGAATAAATTATCACAGTTTGAGAAAATGTGATTGTTAACAGTTAAATTTTAATCATTTAGGAGTAATGCCAAATAGTAGATTGAGAAAGGTTTTTCAAAATTTCTTGAATAAAACTTTTGTTTGTTTTTCAAACAACACATTGTTAATTAAAAATCCAAATACACTATGCTGCATATTTAAGAGAAATGTTGATATGTAATTTTGTCAGATTTTGACAGGTTTAGGTTGAGAAATTTTGAATTTCATGCTAAAGTGAAATAAATTCCTAACACCAGAAGTTAATTGGACCTGAATTTTAGTCACAGCTCTGTAAATACCTAAACTAGGAAACAGATCAAATGACATATAAAAAATTATATAACAGCACCAGCTTGAAATGTGTCACAGGGAATCTGTGAAACTAAAAATGAAAAAGTGTAACATGCTAACATTTTGAAAAGAATGAAATAATCTTATAACAGTGAATGTTACATTATCAATTATCAATATTTTATATGAAACTATTAGTGAGAGTGCAACTAATTAGTTCTCATCGTAAAGAATTTGGGTCTCTGTATGAGGTATATTAGCTGTTTAAACTCAAGGGGGTATCAAAGGACAGTTAACTATTCCAGTTAAGTGTCCTAGTTAAAGTTGCTACTGCTGAACACTATAGAAGTAACTCCTCATAAACAGTGAGGGAGAAAATACCATTTAATTAGAAGAGCTAAATTGACCAAAGTATGCCAACAGAGACCTTAATGTCTAAAACTAGGCTAATTATGGTAAAATCCTTATATTCAAGTATATTTTTAGGTTCCATCTTGGTATACATTTTATGCCATTCCGACATAAATCACGATAGACTGCCTAAAGAGAATATATGATCCACCGCATGGAAAGCTGAATAAACTGGGGCTTTAACTAAATAGAAGTTTAACAGGATGATGTTTCTTTTTTTAAAATTTACTTTGCAACATTCCCCTAACATTATAAATCCAATTAAAATCCATTTTTATCTTTGACCCTATGCAAAATATTATTAGATACTGGGACAAAGATTGTCATCTCTATTAAAAACAGTAACAGCTAATATTTATTGAGAGCAGTATACAAGGCACTGTGCTCGGTACTTTCAAGACACTATCTCATTTAATTCTCAAAGCCATCTCTCAAGAAAATGACTATTGTTTTACTATTTAAAAGATATAATTACCGAGATTTAAAGGTAAATGGCAAAACAGGTACTAAGACTCAGAACCACTGAAATGTTAATCACCGCATGAGTCTGACTTCTGAATTAGGACACGGAACATTCAAGAGCTAGTAGTAGGTAGCTGAGCCAAGTGTAGAATCCAGATTTCTAACTGCTAATCAAATGTATTTTTACCCCATTTCACAAACCATATTTTTCTTGTTTTTATGAAATAGATTCTCCAGCACTCGCATAGTCTGCTCCCATCTGCCTTTTCATTTCAGAGGGTACATAATATATTTGTTCAGACATAAATACCACATTGCTGATTGTAGCATGCCAGCATAAACTGCTTATCATCCTCATTCAGTCATTAGTAGCTCTAAAATAGTTACATTGCTGAATACTGGTTCATGAAACAAACTCTCAAGCATTTCACGATACCTAATAATCTCTAAGATGTTACTCAGTGTTTTCACCTACACACCTTTCCACTTACCTATATCAGCAAACAAGAGAACAAATATTTTCCATTCAGCAAATTTGAGAGCCAAGCCTTTTGTTTTTGTTCATGGAAAGAATACTTGGCTCTGAAATAGTTTTAAACATAATTGTTGATGCTATACCACTAAAAGAAAGGAATATTCACAGCAGCTGTGTCTTACCTGGACTATGTCCACGGCATTAACATAAAAAGGTTAGCTTGTCTGGATCATACGCTAATTGCCCTACCATCCTGCATGCCTTCCTGAAATGATCTAAATGTTAGGGTGTTTTGAATTTAAGACTTATGATTTTCATGTACATCAAAAACATAAGGTCGACTCCTCTACTCTAATAAAGCAGTGAGATTCAAGTGTCATTTTCAATTTATCCTCAATTTTTCTTAGAGTATGTGAGTTATTTTGAACTGGTTAAGCAAAAAGTAGAATTTAATTCTTTTTAAAGTTATAAACATCAGCCTGTTCTTTGAGACAGATAAAGCATTCAGGATCAAGAAGCCTGACTTAATAATTTAATTGCCTAGAATTCAGATGTGTTTGTCATCAACTGGGCTGAAATATATGTTTAAGATACTTACTGAGAAGCCAGTTGTTACAAAGGGAAGAAGGTGGGGTCTGGAGACAGGGTACTCTGTAGTCAAAAGCGCCAATGATGAGTGAGATAATTATTTGTACTCTCTTTGTGTCCTTGGACAAACCTTAATTTCTCTCTCATCTGTAAACCTGAGCTAATATTTATTATAATGATTAAATGAGACAATGCTGGTAAGTTATTGTAGAAGCTTTCATAGAAAGTACTAAAAATGATAACTGGGTTTAACAGTATTATTTCTGAATGTCAAATAGCCAAATAAATTTCCCCAGATATTATGTGACCAAATTAAATACAATATGAATTTATGTGTAGAATTTTTATAACTATAAAATTTTATCAGAACAGGGTAAGCCCATTTTATTAAATTTACAATGGAAATTATAATTTTTTATTAACATTTGAACATCTATTTTTTGATTGAAGTATAATTGATTTACAATATTATACCAGTTTCAGGTATACAGCATTGTGATTCAGTATTTTTACAGATTATATTCCATTAAAACTAATTACAAGATAATGGCTATAATTCCCCATGCTATACAATACATCCCTCTTGCTTATCTATTTTATGTATAGTAGTTTGTATCTCTTAATCCCATACCCCTAATTTGCCCCTTCCCCTTCCTCTCCTCTTAGGTAGCCACTAGTTTGTTTTCTATGTCTGTAAATCTGTTTCTGTTTTGCATATACATTTGTTTGTATTATTTTTTAGATTCCACTTATAAGTGATATCACGCAGTATTTGTCTTTCTCTGATTTATTTCACTAAGCATAATATTCTTTAGGTCCATCCACATTGCTGCAAATGGCAGAATTTCATTCTTTTCTATGGCTGACAGGGAATTAGCATATTAAATATTTTGTAGTATTTCAAACATATGTAATAATTAATATTAAAATGATCATAAATGAATAATATAATCAACATCTCAAAGCTTTAACAAATTAAAACATTTTCCCATATTTTTTAGTTACATTTTAAATTAAACGTTGAAAATAAAGATGAAGTCCCTAGTGTACCCTTCTTCAGCCCCATGACTGAACGTCCCAGAAGACCTTAATATTCTCCATAACTTGACTACGTTTTAAACAGGCTTTCTTCCTAACTCGAAGCTCCTCATCTCCCTTTTCTTAAAGCATTTATTTTAGAAAACTTATAAAATTTTTCTCTGCTTCTTTGAGATGTATGTACTTATCTTTTTATAGCCTCTTACCAGTTTTCCAATCTTTCTCCAAGACCTAGGAGCCATCTCTTTGAAATGTAATTATCAAAGGAGACAGCACCCCTATCTCCTAGTTTCTGTGGAAGGCTAGGAGCCTAACTTTGATGGGTGCCTTATTCCAAGCTGCAAAACGACCGCCTGTCATAAAGATAAAGCTGATTATCAAATCCAGATGGCCTAACACCCTCCAGTACTTTTCCACTTGCTCACTCCAGCCCTTAAAACCCTACCACTACCTGTTTCACTGGAGTTAAGTTCCGACTTAGTTCTGGACTCTCTCCCCTATTGAAATAGTCTTGAATAAAGTCTTCCTTACCTGTTTAACATTGTCGGTGTAATTTTTGCTTTGATGTGCATTATCTTCCATCCCTGATTCCACTGAGAAAATCTTGCAGTATTTGCAAAAAATCCAGAAATTAAAAAAAAAAATACTATAAATGGTTAAAAATAAAACAAGCAAAGACTCACAAAAATACACTAAATGAATTAATAGTTTTCTCAAAGACACAAGTATAATCCTCTTTTAAAGCAGGGTTGCAAATTTTCAGTTATAATTTATAACATATTTCTCAGATCATAAAATCTTTTTTTAACGTACTATTTCTTCTTTGCCTAGTATCCACTACAATTAAGGGCATATTCAAAAGTTTAGCCCATATATGCTTTAATCTCTGAGCTTTCTTGCTCTATTTTTATTAGTTTTAAGGTAGAACAAGGAAGAACATGAAAACTCCAATTAGCAGGCCCCAAGATCTGACTTTGAAAAGATTGGCTGCAAACAAAACTAGATCATGTTTAGATAAACTGTCCTGCTGAACCTTACTTACCACCTAATGTGCCTTCCCCTATAAATGAGCTTTTTCAAAAACAACATACAAGATAGCTCATCCATTTATTGTGTCTTTAAGTGACTCACTAGGATCCCTTCATTTACAAGATAACAGCTGAGAGTGCTAATTACCAAACTAAGCAAGACTCAGCAGGGACCAGTAATCATTAGTCATACCATTAGGACACCTGGTAGAGGAATACATTTAGGAAAGACAGTTCTTGCTTTCTATTATTATTCGACATGAAGTCAGGTGAAATTCTTGACACAAACTATTGGTGGACAAATATCCTCTTTAGTTAAAGACAAGCTAACTTCCATAAAAAATTTATGGAAAGGAAATAAAGAAGCTGAAAGGAGACGATTAAAGTGTTGAGTTAAGCAGGAAAAGTCAGTGTTTCTCTTTCACTTTCTGTCTTGGCTATCTTTTGAATATGTGAAAGAATATTAGCATGAATGGATTTTTTAATGAATAAAAAGATTGCAGATTTTCCCTGTCATTGTGGCATAATGACTGAATTTACATTCATTATTGGCCATTTACAAGAGACCACTACTATTTTTTAATCCTGCATAGTCCTTTCAGGATTAATTCTAAAATATAAGATTTATTTTCTTCGTGATTTAAACTGTAAAATTCAAATTATAATTATAACTCATAAATGACTGATGTAAAAGAAGAACTCACCATTTTTACAAATGTTCAGAGATCTCCATCAGGCAGCTAAACAAGAAATAACAAACAAACAACAAGTTTGTTAAAGTTCGTTTTTGGTTTATACATTCTATGTCTCTTTATGTTGGTACAAAGCCATTTAATATTTTTTATTTTGTAAGTTTATTTTATTATTTTTATAATTTGAGCTGAAAATGAAATATTATGGAATCGTGTTAAAAGGAGTATTTGTTATTACTTTCACTGTGTGTTCTTTGACAATACTCTTACTTTGTTACATCAATTATTTTTTAACATCTTTATTGGAGTATAACTGCTTTACAATGGTGTGTTAGTTCCTGCTGTATAACAAAGTGAATCAGCTATACATATACATATATACCCATATCTCCTCCCTCTTGGATCTCCCTCCCACCCTCCCTATTCCACCCCTCCAGGTGGTCACAAAGCACAGAGCTGATCTCCCCGTGCTGTGTGGCTGCTTCCCACTAGCTATCTATTTTACATTGCTAGTGTATATATGTCCATGCCACCCTCTCACTTCATCCCAGCTTACCCTTCCCCCTCCCCGTGTCTTCAAGTCACGGGGAGGGGGAAGGGTATATTCTGTATATATTGTATATTCTGTCTGTAATATCACTCCTAATGTTTTGTTTTTTTTTTTTTTTGCGGTACGCGGGCCTCTCACTGTTGTGGCCTCTCCTGTTGCGGAGCACAGGCTCCAGACGCGCAGGCTCAGTGGTCATGGCTCACGGGCCCAGCCGCTCCGCAGCATGTGGGATCCTCCTGGACCGGGGCACGAACCCGTGTCCCCTGCATCAGCAGGCGGACTCTCAACCACTGCACCACCAGGGAAGCCCTTAATGTCATTTTATTAATTCCATCAAAGAAAGCAGCCAAATTAGTTTGGCAAAAAAGTTTTTCTGAGCCCATACTGACTGTAGTGATCATCTCTATTTAGTAAAGGCTCACATTTCAGGAGTCCACAGGTTCAATTTAGAATCATGCCTATGCAATTCACAGACATTTTTAACAGCACACTTAGTTCTGAAAAACATTATCTAAAGCTTTGAGAGATCTATTCAATTAATATATGATTCAAAATTCCCCTAGATATGCATGCATTTATAGGAATCATGCAGTATGGATCTAGTTCACAAAATATCCCTTCTTCTCTCAAAAATGCACCTTGATCCTCAGGCATTGGTCACACATGCAAAGTATGGTCCCAGCCTCCTGACCTGGGCATTGGTAGCTGAAAAGGGGTGAGTACACAAACCAAGCTGCGATTTTAATTATCAGATATTCCCTCTCCCAGGAATATGAAATATGCACTGAAAAACAACCAGTGAGTCTGTCTCTGGACACAATGAAGTGTCCAGTGTCTACGATGTGGTTTGAAAATAGATTAAAAAGACTGTCTTAAAAGAAAAGAAAAAAATAATGCAGATGTACAGAGAAAAGATAAAGCAAGAAGTATGCAACAGGTAAGGTGTCCCAGAATCCTTTCATTCCCCATTCCAATCCTTGACGTTTATCCACAGTTGCATCTTATAGGTGCCACCCCTGTATCTTGTACAATTTCCCGTTTTGTCCTGGCAATTGCTCAAGTTGTATTCCTTTATGTGTAAGATGACCATAAAATCCTGTTTGTGCAGAGTCCCTGTTAATGTCTATAACCCCAATTCCCTAACCTGTGTGACATTTCACATGATTTTATATGAAAATATGCTATTGTTATTAAAGTAGTTTAAATAGCTACTATTATTAATGAATTATTACCTTTTTGTCATTGTTATTAATAGTACTATTTAAATTAGACAAGATAGATTTGTTTGACCTTCACTTTAAATTTCTAAGCTATGTAAATATCGTTTCAAGGTAACACTCTTATTTCAACTCAGGGTGGTCATGAAAATGCGAGTAACTAGGTGTAGCTATTTGATGCTGCCTGTCCTTTGGTTTACCAATCAATTAAACCATTGTTTTTGTTGGAAACTGTAAGACAGGCAGCTGCTGGTTGCTACCTGGCAGTATCAATGAGAAATGTGGAAAATTACGTTATGTTCATGTGAAATATGGATTGAGCAGGTTCAACTACTATTTTATTTATTTTATTGGGTAATTATTGTTTTTAATTTTTGTAATATAATTTTTTGCCTGCAATGAGCTCAAAAATTGAAACTTCATGTTTAATGAAAAAGTAAGTACTGAATTTCCCTGTTTCACTATTTCGATTTTTCATTAGATCAAATAACTGTTGTTCCAGATTTATTTTACTTATTTTCAATTTCAGGTGTGTTTATGTACTTATAAAAAATGAAGCAACAGTTATTAAAATTTTTCAGATAACATCACCTCATGTCGATGTTGTATTAGTTTGGGTTCTCCAGAAAAACGGAACCAATACGAGATACACATGCACACACACGCACACACATACAGAAGATTTTCTATGAGGAACTGGCTCATGTGATTACAGAGGCTGAGAAGTCCACATTCTGCAGTTAGTAAGCTGGAGTCCTGAGAGAACATGATGTATGTTCTAATCTGAGTCTGAGGCAGGAGAAGACCAATACCCCAGCTTGAAAACCTTCTGACAGAGAGAAAGAATTCTTTCTTATTCAACACTTTATTCTACTCAGGACTTCAAAGGATTGAATGAGGCCAAAGCAAAGTGCTTTCAAAGATTATTTCTTGGTTTTTAGATAATGCTGAATTTTAATTTTGTTCTTTGTATATTGATGTATGTTTTAAGATTTACCAAGAAAGTTTTATATTTTTATTATCAGAACAACAAACATGATTTGCCATAAAGTAGAATTATTTGTGGCTAGAATTTAAACCAACAAAACGGTTTTTATTTTTTGTTTTGTTTTATGTTTGTTTCATTTTTTAATAAATTTATTTATTTGTTTATTTATTTTTGGCTGAATTGTGTCTCTGTTGCTGCACGTGGGCTTTCTCTAGTTGCAGCGAGTGGGGGCTACTCTTCGTTGCGGTGCACGGGCTTCTCATTGTGCTGGCTTCTCTTGTTGCGGAGCACGGGCTCTAAGCGTGCGGGCTTCAGTAGTTATGGCTCATGGGCTCTAGAGTGCAGGCTCAGTACTTGTGGCGCCCAGGCTTAGTTGTTCCGCGGTATGTGGGATCTTCCCGGACCAGGGCTCAAACCCCTGTCCCCTGCATTGGCAGGTGGATTCTTAACCACTGCACCACCAGGGAAGCCCAAAACGTTGGTTTTTATTTCACGTTTTTGATTATTTGAATTTTACTTAGCTTTTGGTTTTGGTTGAGATAATATAAGGACACAATGGTAAACGAATTCCATAATTTGGTATCCTAATTTGATTATATAAAATGTTCAGAAAACACTGAACAGAATGGTGAATGAAATAACATCACATTGAAAAGTCAACTAACATATTTTTAACTCAAGGGAATCTCAAAAGCTGATGGGTTTAACCAGATACTAACTGTCTCTCTTAAATTTGGGGGCTTTGTTAGTTATCTATTGCTACAACAAATTACCATAAAACTTAATAGCTTAAAACAACCAACATTTATTATCTAACAGTTTCTGAGGGTTAAGAATCCAGAAATATCGTAGCTGCTTTTTTTCTCATTCAGGGTGTCTCATGAGGATCATTCAAACTTTATGCAGATGCTGTGGTCTCTAAAACCTTGAACGGTTGGAGGGTCTGATTTCAAGCACACACATGGCGTTTTTGGCTGGAAGCTTCAGTTCCTTGTCACATGGGTCCCTCCATAAGGCTACTCATGACATGAGGTCATAGACAGGAAAAGTCTTGAAGTTTAGGATATCTGGGTTGAGTCTTAATGAGTGAATAGAAATTTACCTAGTAAAGAGTATGTGTGTGTGCGTGTCTGTTTCTCTGTCTCTCTGTCTGTCTGTTCGTTAGGGTTTGGGGCAGATTAATGGTGTATTGATATTATTGGTTTAGAACAACACAAACTTATATTTTTAAAGGTCAGAGTACAGTATGGGTCTCATTGGGTTAAATCAAGGAGTCTGCAGGGTTGTGTTCCTTTCTCAAGGCTCTGGGGAAGAATAAACGTCCTTCTTATCTGGGTTATTAGCAGAATTCAGTCCTTTGCAGATAAAGGACCAAAATCCCCATTTTCTTGCTAGCTGTCAAAGAGGGTTGTTCCCAGCTTCTAGAGTCTAGCATATTCCCTGTTTTATGGCCACCTTCTTCCTATTCAAAGCCGGTTTATTAGTTTCCTATTGATGCTGTAATACATTACCATAATCTTGCTGGCTTAAAACAATACACATTTGTTCTCTAAAATCAACGTTTTGGCAGAGTCACATTCCTTCTAGAGACTTCATGGAAGAATCTATTTTCTCACCTTTGTCAGCTTCTAGAGGATGCTTATAATCTTAGCTTGTAGCTCCTTCTTCCGTCTTTAAAGTACATTACTTTAAAGATCTGGTCCCATTGTCACATCTCCTGCTTATCACTTTGATCCTCCTACCTCCTTCTTACAAGGGCCCATGCAATTACTTTGGGCCCAGTCGGATAATCCAGGATAATCCCCCATCTCAGGATGCTTGATCTAATCACAACGGCACGATCCTTTTTACCATTTAAGTAACAGATTCACAGGTTATTGCAATTCCTTCTTTTCTCCATTTATTTCAGATGCCACCCGGGGTTGTCCAACCAACAGTATATACTGTTTTTGCAGTTCTGGAGATAGTTTGCTACTGCTCCCCACGCTACAAATTGTGGAAGACAGCGAGTGGGTTTTAAGGAAGAAAATAAAAACTATTCACAATGCCTGTTTTAATGCTCCAAATTTCAAGAATCTCCCACAGTGATGAAGTCATTCCTTCAAGCATACCAATGACACAACAGAACACCCAAGTGCTGAAAGACTCATACTTACCCATTCAATCACCTTGCGACCAGTGGCATTGTCTGGCAAAGTGCCTTAATAGGGATGCATTTAATGGTCATGGACATAACACTGAGTTTAAAATTAGATTATCTGTACAAAGAATGAAATCCTTAATATTTGTCTCACTGTGTCCCAAATCCAATCATGCCACAAAACCTATCATTATGAGTATGCAAATATAATTTCACCCAGATTTCAATATCTATTGGACAACTTCCAAATGTTTGCAGGGGAATCAAAGGTGATTAATTTGGTCCCCGGACATAGGAACTGGAAAAGGCTGGGGCAGAATCACTTATACCCATTACATCCTATATTAGGATGTCAAAAAGATGAAATATGGTATAGTATTTTGTAAGGTGTAAGGTACTTGAAAGAAAACTAAGTCATGCTCTGCATAGCAGATAATTTTCCCAGAAAAACAGTTCAAAGTTTATGGTGGGTATCTGAAGTGGAAAAAAATCTCAATAACCACACAAAATCGAAACAATATGTACTAATACAAACTCTCCAGGGACACCTGGTTGATAGCACCATCTTCAAAATCAAAATCAAGAAATATATTATAAAGGTACCATGGCAGTGATTTGGCAAAATAGCATGAGGAACAAAACCAACGAGTTGAAGCAGGCTATCCTAGTGACTTTCCCTAGAGTGAAAGTTGAGTCTGCCTCACGTTGGCTGATTTTTTTCTTTAATAAAATTTTTCAAAAGGTTTGAGTTTGACATAGTCCTTTAAAAAAAAAAAAAAGTGTCATTCTGGGTCCTGGAGCTCTCTTTTGGATAGTGGGTAGGGAGGAACAGGAGAGTTCTGCTGTAGTCATCATCATAATCAAAGTAATGGCTAACGTACATATATTGATTTACTTACTGAAAGCTGGATTGCATCAAGTGCTTTGTAAACATTATCTCATTAAAATTCAGAGCACCCTTAAAAGTTAGGTGTTGTTGCATTTCCATATATCATATGAATAAACTTATAGCCAAAGTGAGCTGTTCAAGAGTAAAGATATAATAAATTGCAACAACAGGAATATGAACCCATATTAGTCTGACTCCAGGGTGACAACCAGTTTTCAGACACATCACTTTTGGTTCCCAACTGGTAGACAAATTGAGGGAGAAGAGAATTAAAACAACAGTTGACTTTTTTTTTTTCCCATAAACTGCTTCATTGCATTTTCTGGAGTAGGATTCATAATAGATCTTTTGAGAGATTGGTTTAATAGCCAAGGTCTTACATATGATCATTCTTATTTGAAAACTGTCTTTGAGGCTGCATATCTGTGGTAAAGTTTACCTTATCAAACTCTGGTTTTCATTGTGCCAGAGTAAGCAATCCTATTAGCTCATTCCATTGTCTATATAATCTAGGATAAACAGAACATTTGTTTTAACAAGGTAATGCCCCCATGTCTCAACCCTCACTATCAACGCCAAGTTTTTCTTTGCATGGCACTCTTTCTCAAAGTTGACTGAACTGAACAGAACTATCAGTTTTTTAACATTGATTTTACTTTTAGTTTGAAAAAAAGTCTGTTACAACTTTAATGCAAACTAAGATTCATTATTGACATATGTAAATATATCATAAAACAATTATGAAATGTTCCAAACAATTTATTTTTCAAAGGAAACAAATATTTCCTTCTCCAATCACTGGAAAAAGGAGGAATATGCAAAGAGACTCACATTTTAACTACAGTTGCTTTAATTTGGCTCCTTTGTGAAATGAAATTTATATCATGTACTAGTTTTATTACTCAAGATACCGGTATACTGATTTAAATTTAGATTGGGCTTCTTCTTATGATTTACAAACATTTCCTCACTAGCCACCAAATTCAATTTATGTCTACCTGGCTTTCAAAATAAAAAGTAAAGTGACAGAGATGAATAGAAAGTAGAAGTTTGAAACCAGTGTTTTACGCTAAATTTGAATGAGTCATTATATGTGATTTCCACAATCACAAAAATGAGAATTATAAGTTCCACAAGTTTGCAGTAAAAATGACTTCTATGCTAACCGTCAGCGGAATATTTTCTCTGAGTGAATGCCTACTCCTTTTTGAATTGACTTCAAACTAGCTCTTTTGAAAGACTTGAATGGTAAACAAGGTGGTTAACATTTCCTAAAATATCCATGGGCTTTTACATCCTCCAGCTTCACTTACAAAATCTAACACAGTTATTTTCAGCACAGTTAGTAATATTTACTCAATATCTCACAAAATTCCTAATATTTATTATAATAAAGCTCCAGTTCTTAAATATATATTTTGCACTTGGCTATCAAAGACTTCTCGTAATCATACTTGATTAATCTTGTTCGGGGATGGTGTAATGAACATTTACTTTCACAGCTGTGGTTGCAGATTCTTAAACAGGATGTAGTGTAGAAGGGAAATAATCAAATATGTTCAAGTAAACATTTTCTGTATAGATGTGTCTGAAAGAAACAGATGAATTAAGAGAGTAAAGAAACACCTAAATCAAAGTAGTTCTTGTGTCAGTCACTTCAGTGAGGTTCTATCTTGAATGTCACCTTCCCTAACCCTCTGTGCAGATTATCTAAAGGTCAAACAAAAAAATAAAATGAAGAATTATTTGAGTAAAATACAGTCTAATGGGGTTAAAGCGGGGGTGGTTCTTCTATATATTCAACTGATAAATATTTATTGAGTGTGTATTTTATGTCAAACACGATTCTAAGAATTTAGATTGTCAACCTAAAGAAAAATGCACAATGTAAGAGTTGTGTGTTAAGTTTCATTCAGGGTTTTACTGAAGACTGTAATCTAGGAGATAGCCACTCGGTTGGGTCTGAGGAACTGCTCCAAAAAGGTAGGGTGGGGGAGAGGCCAGTTTATATTTTTTTGACTAGGAAATACATGCAGTCAAGTATACTGTTTGGTAAAAGATTATTGCTAATCATAAAGAACACATATCTCAAGCTAATGATTTTAGGGCTTTTCTATGTATGGGAAGATGAAAGAATTTGGGGTCATTGAAATTCTTCCCTGAGATACGCATCTGACTATCTAAGGTTTTTTTTTTTTTTTTTTTCCAAAGCACACAGTGCCTCATCCTGTTTTTCATCCTGAATTCCTCTCAGAGTGCACTGTAGGTGGGCAACTGTAATGGGTTATGACTTAACCCTTATAAAACTGGATGATGAGCAATGTTCCTCTGTTCTTTATTAACAAGATCAATTGTTAACTTAAGTGAAAAAATTACCAGCCCTTATGGAGCTTACTTTCTACTGAGGAAACAGAATTCAACAGCAACAAAAATAACAAAAATAAATAAATTATAGCATGTTAGATGCTGATACATGCTGCAGAAAAAGAAAAACAAAAAAGTGGTGAGTAAGTTTAGGGAGAACAGGGGTGTTGGGATGGGGGGAGGGTAGTGGCTGGAACTTTGAACACAGGAATCATAGCAGGTCTCATTGGAAAGGTAAATTTAAGCAACACTTGGGGGGAGTGGAGGAAGTAGCTAAGAGGCTACTAAGGAAAACAGTCCAGATAGATATCTCAACTGGTGCCGTACACTTTGTGTGTTCACGGAACAGCAAAGATGGCAGCATACCTGGGTGTGGGTAAACAGCGTAAAAGGCATAAGACAATCTATTTATTTACTTATTGGCTGTGCCACACAGCATGTGGGACCTTAGTTCCCCGACCAGGATCAAACCCGTGTCCCCTGCATTGGAAGCGCAGTCTTAACCACTGGACTGCCAGGGAAGTACTGATAATATACATATTTAAATATTTTTTTCTAGAAATATCTCTAGAAGATATGCTTAATATCCCCTCCAAAACTTAATGCAGAATTTCTTTTATAAATTATTCACACAACAAATTATTTATTGATCATTTAAAATGTGAAATTTCATATGCTAAAGCATGGGAATCTAGACAGGAAAACGACTTAGTTGCCATCCCCAGGGGATTGATTATTCAAGCGGGGCATGGATTTGTAAAATGTGCTCAGGCAGACGTGTAAGCAGTATGAGGAAGGCTTCTTGGAAGAGGTGACTCTTGCCATGATGCCTAAAGTGTACCCTGGCAAAGAAATTGGTGGAAAGACAGAGGATGTGCAAGCAGAGGGAAGATCACATGCAGAGATGAAGAGGAATGGATGCAGAAGACCATGGAGGAACTGTCGGATTGGGCAGAGCATAAAATGTGTCTAGGTTTAGGGAGTCACAAGCTAGGTGAAAATAAACAGGAATGTATTTTAAACTTTTTAGAAAATCACGTTTTCCTTTACTGAATTTCCTAGAGAATTCTTTTTTTCTGATTTTCTCTTGTGCACCCTAAGTCTGTTTGAAGCATATACTAATATTTTACTTCTCCATGTTAACTTACATGGCATTTTTGCTGTAAAGCATTTTTCTAACACATTCTTGAAGAACACTGTGGAAATAGGAACCACACTACTATTTTCTGTCACCTATGAGACTTTCATTTTTCTTCCTCAGTGAAATCTTTGTATAAGAGTGATAGTGACAAAACGTTACAATCAGATGGTCTTCTGATCTCAAAGCAGTTTATCATTCTACTTCATATTATATTAAGTCATCTGAAGCTGCAGAATTTATCTTCAGTATTTTTGAATCATGTACAAATTTTATAAGGCAGATTTAGAATTAAATGAAGTTTTCAGAAAAAAATCATCTGGATGAATGGATATGTTTAGAATTTTTAAAACTAGTATAATTAGACATAAAGTCAATTTCTGGTTATTCTTTCTGCTGTGTGTTTAGAAGGTAACAATTCAGGGCTCTCCACAAAAACACCATTGCACATTAGAGGAATATAATCAGTGTTTCATGAAACAGCTGAAAACTGCATTAATCCTGGTCACAGTTTATCAGATGAAATTGGTGTTTGATCCACTTAAAATAATTCTGTCTGCACATAAAGATCTTGAACTTCAGCCTCTTGTGACCACTCAATTTAATTCTTAACCTTATACCACTAAGCTTTGTTAGAGAAAATCTCATTACCATGCTTATTGGCACTAGTATAAATGGATAGCCTCTTACCTTGTAAGAACATTATTTTACTTGCCGATTTTCAGGTTCTTCTGGCATTCTTTGTGCCACAAAGTCTTTTCCACCCTTCTTACTATCCACTTTTCTCCACCCATCTTACCCCTCCCTCTTAGTTGATGATATTATGTCTGCCTCTTCAAAGAAGTACAAACTATTATATATGGCATCTCTTAGGTTCACATAATCTCACCTGGACTTAACTCTTATAACACTTACTCCATTTTTCAACTCCCAGAAAAAACGGTTACCCTTATCCTCTGTAACATTTAGTTCTCCATCTACACTTTGGATCTCATTTCCTACCCAACTCTTCTGTAAATTTGCTCCCTTAATTATCTCTTCTCTTTAATTTCAACATTAATTGTTCTCTGTTTTGATGGGTAAGTGTGTGTTTGTGGTGCTTGTGTGTAGGTTATGTGGTTGAGGGGGGTCATATGTGTAAATTATACCTCAGTACACAGCCAAGAGCTGCCTTCATACAATGAAGGATACCCCATCTTAAACTGTTCAACCCATCTTATCTAATTTACATATAAGTAAAACCTACAGTCATTGGTGGGAATAGCTCATGTACATTAATCTTATCCAGCACCAAAATATTAGAGTTCATTAACTATAAAACTCCGGTTGTTTTTACAGATCAGTGGAACAGCTGCTGCTGTGAGGTGCCTGCTGTGTCTTCATTCTCTTAACACTACAAGGCTGGGTCTCTGTCCAGAGGGTCTGCCTCTCACTTTGAGAAGAACTTAATTCAGATCCAATGTACAGTAACAGCCGAGTCAGGTGCTAAAGAGATCAAGGTGGCCATTTCAGGTGACCAATGGACCATCACTGACATTCACCTAGAAGTTTCAGTACTACCTTCTACCTTTGTGCCAAAGAAATGTATGTGTCTGCACATGCACATGTGAGTAGTGTATATTAAGGGGAAGATTTATTTTAGATTATGTGGTGGTTTCATCTTACATAATCTTTTATCAAGTTGAATAATTCTCTACAATGGCTCCCTGTAGTTCATTTGCACATGATGTGGAGTTAATGTGACCCTGTGCATTGTGGGTCTTAGACTCCTGGGCTTGATGTTTTGCCTCCTTCCCTTTAGCCCGCAAATAGTTTTACTTTATTACTTTCTAATGCAACAAATGTACTTAATGTACATTAATGTACATAACGCTTCCTTTTACCTTAATTTTTGTTTGTTTGTTTTTTGTGGTACGCAGGCCTCTCACTGTTGTGGCCTCTCCCGTTGCGGAGCACAGGCTGTGGACGCGCAGGCTCCGGACGCGCAGGCTCAGCGGCCATGGCCCACGGGCCCAGCCGCTCTGCGGCATGTGGGATCTTCCCGGACTGGGGCACGAACCCGTGTCCCCTGCATCAGCAGGCGGACTCTCAACCACTGCGCCACCAGGGAAGCCCCATAATTTCTTAATCTGATGTAATGCCTCTATTTCCACAATTAAGAATTGAGAAGGTTTACTTTATCACCCTCTCAAGAATATCTTGCAGTACATACTTCCAGCACTGTTATTTAATAAGGACATTGATGTTTTTCTAGTCTCATGCAAAGTGCTGCATGATGTAGTCCCAAGCCTGCCAATTGCTCCAGATGAGTTGCAGCAATAAAACCTCTTATATCTAGAAGTTCTGGGACTTCCAATGTTTCAAACCGCTTCAGTAAACACCAATCCCTCTACCCAAGAAGAAACCCTTTTTATAAATATCAGCAAGATCTTTTTACATGTCAAATCAAATAGCTCTTGTTAAATCTCTTTTCTACTCAAGTTATCTAAAAGATTCATCATTTCCATCTAGATCCCTATATTTTAAAACTCTCCTATCTCGTTTTTTAGTATATAACTCTTTCCTAGCTCTTCTATTTTGGACAGTTTCTTCTTAGTTGAACTATTCTTTTTCAATTTGTGCAAATATGCATACAGTTGCTAAGCCTCCCCCTATCCATTTCCTACTTTCCCACCCATATGCTATCCTGGAAATATGATCCATTCATAGAAATTTAACATCTGCCTATATGATATACACTTCTAGCAAGTTATAGTCTTCCATGTATTTAAAGTTCCTGGAGAAACTTTAAATATATAAAGCCCCAATTGGTCTCTAATTTTCTCCCCCAAAATGTTTTTAATATCTGATTTTATCACAAGTTGGCAAACAAACAAGAAGAAAAATCAGTATTTTAAACCTTTCTTTTCTTTAATCTTACAACCAAATTTCATGTCATCCTCTTAGTTCGACCTCTGTAAAATCTCCTGAGTATAAAACTGAATATTTATCTCCACTACCACTAGCTTAGTGAATCTTTTGCCTGGAAAATTATAGTCACAGCCTAACTTTTTCGCTTGTAAATATTATTTTTGCCCTAATTATTTTTACTTAAAAAATAGTTGTATTCATGCTTTTTCTATGCAAATATGAAACCATGTATTAAATAACTAATATTTGCAAGTCACTCTTCTACATACTTCTAATGCATTAAAGGTGGCTCTGTGTTTTGGGCTTCCCTTGTGGCACAGTGGTTAAGAATCCATCTGCCAATGCAGGGGACACAGGTTTGAGCGCTGGTCTGGGAAGATCTCACATGCCGCGGAGCAACTAAGTCCATGAACCACAACTACTGAAGCCCGTGTGCCTAGAGCCCGTGCTCCGCAACAAGAGAAGCCACCGCAATGAGGAGCCCGTGCACCACAACAAAGAGTAGCCCCCACTCACCGCAACTAGAGGAAGCCCGCATGCAGCAACAAAGACCCAACACAGCCAAAAATAAATAAATTAAATAAATAAATTTTTAAAAAAACCTCTATAAAGGTGTCTGTGTTTCCATTTTTTTAAAGTAATAATTTCAAGGTTCTAATTTGTCATACACACACTACTATAGAACAACCAGCTCCCTCAAGCCTCTCAGATTTTCCAAATTCCATTATACACATGCACTTACACACAAAATGAAATCCTACACATGCGCATAGACACACCTTGTTACTGAGGCACCATGTCTAATTTAAATATGTAGTATTGAGTATTCAGTGTTATCCTTATTTCATTCTGCTATCATTGATGTTGTAGGCCATATCCCACAGTTGCATAATCTGCACTGTTGATAACTTTTAGGCTAGTTATAAAAAGCACAGTTTTTCATTTCAAGTTTAGATATTCTACATTGCTCCTGAATCTTAAGCCAAAAAATTAATATATTATTTGATTTACGCTATGCTTCTGAATGAATCAAAATACATATAAAAGCATTCTGAAGAGATACTCTTACAACCCAAAACACAATGCATTCTCATTGGAAAAAATAAAGGAAAATAATCCCAATCAAAAATTAGCTTATAGGGCTTCCCTGGTGGCGCAGTGGTTGAGAGTCCGCCTGCCGATGCAGGGGACACGGGTTCGTGCCCCAGTCCTGGAGGATCCCACATGCCGCGGAGTGGCTGGGCCCGTGAGCCATGGCCGCTGAGCCTGCGCGTCCGGAGCCTGTGCTCCGCAACGGGAGAGTCCACAACAGTGAGAGGCCCGCGTACCGCAAAAAAAAAAAAAAAAAAATTAGCTTCTAACAAAACATTTTAAAACATAGAATCAGTATATCATCCCTGGGATTCAGTAGATAAAATAAAGGTAGGATTCGAAACCCATTAAAATAACTCTTATGTGAGTAGAATATAAAATGATTATGTCTACAGTATTTATATAAATCATAGAAGGAATTAAAATCATTTATAAGAAAAGAAAAAATGCATTCTTAAAAGAACAAGCAGGTTGGGAAATTAACAGTGCAGAAATTCTAGGAATATTATTAAAACATTTAACAATAAAAATATTAAAAGATGGGTTACATCCATTAAAAGATGGATTACAGATGAAGAGTATATACACTGCAAAATAGATTTTGTAAAGTATTCTACAAGGAAGTCTAGGGAAATAAAATGATGGAAAAGATAAAAGTGGTTAAAAGAAAAGAATATCTTTGGCTCAACATCACTAATTATTAGAGAAATGTAAATCAAAACTACAATGACATATCATCTCACAGCAGTCAGAATGGCCATCATCAAAAAATCTACAAACAATAAATGCTGGAGAGGGTGTGGACAAAAGGGAACCCTCTTTCACTGTTGGTGGGAATGTAAATTGATACACCCACTATGGAGAACAGTATGGAGGTTCCTTAAAAAACTAAAAATAGGACTACCATATGACCCAGCAATCCCACTACTGGGCATACACCCTGAGAAAACCAGAATTCCAAAAGAGTCATGTACCACAATGTTCATTGCAGCTCTGTTTACAATAACCAGGACATGGAAGCAACCTAAGTGTCCATCGACAGATGAACGGATAAAGAAGATGTGGCACATATATACAATGGAATATTACTCAACCATAAAAAGAAACGAAATTGAGTTGTTTGTAGTGAGGTGGATGGACCTAGAGTCTGTCATACAGAGTGAAGTAAGTCAGAAAGAGAAAAATACCGTATGCTAACAAATATATATGGAATCACACATACACACAAAAATGGTCATGAAGAACCTAGGGGCAGGATGGGAATAAAGACGCAGACCTACTAGAGGATGGACTTGAGGACATGGGGAGGGGGAAACATAAGCTGTGATAAAGTAGAGTGGCATGTACATATATACACTACCAAATGTAAAACCGATAGCTAGTGGGAAGCAGCCGCATAGCACAGGGAGATCAGCTCGGTGTTTTGTGACCATCTAGAGGGGTGGGATAGGGAGGGTGGGAGGGAGAGAGACGCAAGAGGGAAGAGATATGGGAATATATGTATATGTATAGCTGATTCACTTTGCTATAAAGCAGAAACTAACACCATTGTAAAGCAATTATACTCCAAAAAAGATGTTAAAAAAAAAAAAGAGAGCGTTTCCCTGGTGGCACAGTGGTTGAGAGTCCGCCTGCCGATGCAGGGGACGCGGGTTCGTGCCCCGGTCCGAGAAGATCCCACGTGCCGCGGAGCGGCTGGGCCCGTGCGCCATGGCCTCTGAGCCTGCGCGTCCGGAGTCTGTGCTCTGCAACGGGAGAGGCCACAACAGTGAGAGGCCGGCGAACCGCAAAAAAAAAAAAAAAAAAAAGTTTCCAGAGTTCAGTTTGAGTAGAGCCTCTGATGGGTAAGGAGAGTAAGATACAACAGTGAAGCCAGATCCTGGAGGCCACAGGCCAGATCGTGCTGTGCTAATGATTCCAGGCTGTATTTGAAAGCCAAGGGAAAGGTATGGATAGACATACACTATTGATCTGGATATTGTATAACGCAGAGAAGTTTAGAAGATTTATCTCCTAAAACAGATTTATAGCTTTTATATCTTCTAAATTTACTCCCCCAAAAGGCTAAGAAACAACTCCTCTATGAGGTCGAAAATGGCTGTGGTGTAATTGCAAGAGTCATAGTGCAGTGAGAAGAACCTTGACCTTGGAAGAAAACTGGATACTATTCCTCTTCCTCAGTTTATTACCCAAAAGTATGTGAAATTCCCAGTGCCCCAGTTTCTTCAGCTTTAAAAGAAAAAGTAGTGAAAATCTCTCCTCGGATAGCTCATGGACCTGAAGTCTAAGGAATCTCTAAAAATGTAATGAAACAGAGGAATCAAATCATTCTCTGATCATCACAAATGTTAGCATTCCAAATAATATCAAAGAATTTCTTGCAAGTAATTCTAACTCATTTTAATCCAAATTAATAAAGCACTTGCCTGGGAATATGAATAAAGTAATTACTTATGCAAGCCAGATAAAATGATAACTGTGTTTAAACAAGAGATCTATAATCTTTTTTTCTTTCTGCTGTATTTATATCCAGGTGATTCTCTACTTCATTTAACAAGTGTTAATTATTAACACTACTAAATTCTTCAACTACTTCCACTCCCAACTCAGGCAATCTTTAGTGAATACCTCTTGAAAGTACACACATTTACAAAAGCCTACCTTTTTATTTAAGTCCCCTTTTGACCTTTCCTCAGCTTCTTGCAAGAGGAAGAACCAGTCTCACCTTTTACTGTGTATTTTGATGACATAACAGACTAACCCTGTAGAAATAGTGGCAGTGATTCCCTCTGGAGCTCTTCTAGTCTTTATTTTATGCCAAAATTTTATCTGTTTTAAGTTTATAATACTAATATCCTGATATTTGTTTTTCTTTTTGTTTTGTTTTATTGGTTTTGTTTGCATATTTGTTTCAGATCTTTTCCAGATTATTGGCATGTATAAAGCCACCACAAAATGAATGACATTTGGGACTAAAGATGCAACAGGAACTTCCACCAAAGTCACGTCATTATATTTACCAGGCTGCAAGGAAGAACTGGAATGACCACTCTGATACAAGCCTATTCTTGTAACCAGGTAAGGCCAGAACAGTCAAATCCTACGTTCCTGTGTCCATGTTAGAAATTAACACTAAAAACTGTGGAAATAAAGGAGTGAGAACCACTGGAGTTCTATGAGAAAGCTCTTAATTCGGCTTTAGATTATTAAGGGAGACAGAAAGAATTGAAGAAATGAATGTAGATTAAAGAATAAAGGTGCAAACTACTTGACTTTTATTTTTACTTCTTATTATTACTCATTTTCTTTCACATTTGCACAGTGATTCTGGGAAATGTCTTTTATAACCAACGATTTTCTAAGGAAGGAAGAATCAAGCAAGAGCGAAAACTTCACAGCCCTGACAATTGTACCTCACAAATATTCTACTTCTGAAATTTTATTGAACCTTAATTTTATACATCCCTTACAGATATTGGTATGCCAAGATTTTCAGGCAAATTTCTGTTAATATTTTCTGTGGAGTGAATAACTTTGGGCAGAAAACACGTGTCAGGATTCTGGAGGCTTGCCAGAGAGGAGTTGAGCTTCAATACAAACGTCATACCCTGCGGTTTCCTTCAAATCACTACAAAGGATCATTTAACCTAAACTGCACTTCACCTGCTCAGTCATCAGTCACCCTATGAATATTAACATGATCTCTCTAGACATTAAAATAAATGAATACAATATAAATATTGAATAAAATATTGAATAAAATAGTTCTTACAAAAGGGAATTGTGATTCTGCTCTGGATTTAGGTTGAAGTACTAAATATGAGTAACAAAGAAAAAAGGAGAAGTGACTACTAAAGGCATCATCATTGAATTAGGAGGAAACCCAACTGCTTTGTCAGTTTTATCTCAGGATGTTGATTCTCAAATAATTTGAATGGCACTGCAGAATGTGTGCAACTTTCTCAAGGAGTATAGCAAGAAGCTTCCCTTGCTTCTTCCGTGAACAAGTGAGTAAATAATATTATAATTGTTATACAAGTAGTATAAGTCGAAACAGGTTGATTAGAATCATGAATGAATGCTGAACACTCAATAATGAAAGAGGAATATCAGCAATTCCAAAGCTGCTAAAAGATATTCCAGGAGTATGCTCACATTAGTTGATTAATACTTTTTGTCCAGAGAAAAATTAGGAAGAGCCCTCCTCTCTTAAAAATGACGCCAGCAAAAAAGAGTCCACTGATCAGAAGCTCCACTGCAGAGTTAGATGAAATCGCCACTAGCTATGAATCGTGGCTTTTTTATGCTTATATCTAAGACATGTTTCCTTGTCCCACTAGCATTTTATTTTTATTCATTCAGAAATAAAAATGCAAAGAAAATAATCACATAATTCCACATCCAAAATATAACCACCGTTAACCTATTGGTGTATTATTTTAGGGACATTTGTATTTCATATTAATGGTGAATATATATACATATATGTATGATTTTAAATAATTCAACATTAATAACACTTATTTATAATTGGTTTTTATAAATATAATTATTAATGGTTAAAAATTCCTTAATCCATGGGATTTGGTATAAATCTACCAGTAATCATAGACTTGCATGCTTTCAGTTACTAGGAAGTTAATAGAGAATGCTAGAGAGGGAATCAGCTTTTATTAAAAACACTGGGTAAGCAGTTTTGAGAAGAACTGTGCTCACAGAGTCCAAGTTTGAAATTCCTGAACTTTTTGATCTTCTCTAATTTTTTAAAGACTTACTCTATTTAACTTTTTTTGATGATATAACCATGTAGTTTAAACCCATATGCAATGAGCTATTTTCCAAAATTTAGACAGTCCTTATAATACATAGATCATTGGTTTACAAGGTCAGCAAGAACAAGAATATTTAAGACTCTTGAGTTATATTATCAAAGTGTTTCCCACAAAGGGTTGTACCAATTTGCATTCTATCAGGCCAAATATTTGTTTGACCATATTCTTGCCAGTATGAACATTTTAAAACAACCATTGTCAAGTAAATTTAATTTCATTCGTTATTATGACTTTTCTATATTTACAAAATTTTGTATTTTCGACTAGTGGATTTTCTCTTCACAACATTTTTTTCATCTTCATGGACTTTTTTTTTTTTTTTTGGTTTAGATATTTTAGTGTCATTCCCTTGAAGAGGGCTAATATCTCAATATTAAAGAGTATACAATGAAAAAAAAGAACTCCATACCCAAAAGTATGCTCAAAAAGTCTAGTGATTTAGAAAGGCTAGAATCTTTTTCATAAATAAAAACTTATAATAGTTACCTAGAGTAAAATTATTTAACTTCAAAGCAAATGAAGTCATCAAAGATCATAGCATACACTAATAAAAGTCATGGCTGTGCTGTAATTCTTCTGGATACAGTAAATATTTAAAATATTGTGGGCCTACTATATGTGTATGGTACCATTCTGTAAAACTGAAGGATATTCATTACAAATAAAATGAAAATTCTGAATATATTAAATGATGGGAAAGAGTGAGATGGCCAATAACATTAATTCCCTAAAATTTTGTAGTATTTGACAATTTGATCATTTAATTTAACAAAATTGTAAATCCATGATTGAGTCAGGAATCCAGACAACCATGAGTTATTTTTCTTCTTTCAAGAAGCTCAGAGTAAGTTCTGGGGAAAAACAGCCACAAATTATTCTGTGCAGCTGTTAGTTTGCATACAAAATTGATAGCAGAAGCAAGGGGGAATATGTAATTTTGAAAATTGTGGGTATAAATAAATATAAAAACAATTAAAAATGCCCTCTTCTAGGTGAAGTACTGAAAAAAAAATCACCAAAAAGACTACTTATTAAAGAAACGTAATTTTTTAATTAATTCAAAATGAATTAAAGATCTATTTCTTGTCTCTTAGGGCTTCAGGAAAAATTGAAGGAAAATGATACTTTCCTGGACAAGTATCTGGAGAAAATAACCTACCTGAGAACAAATGGTGTGTAAAACTAAGAAATAATGAAGTGACTATTTAAATAAACAAATGAATTTACCCAACAGCTCTAGCAAAATTTTTCTTAAATATATATAATAATAAATGTTTAGTAGAATTTTGTTTGTGGTCTTCTGCATATTTATTTGTATATTTAGGAACCCATAGAGAGGACAAACATAGAACAGGGAGTCAGTCAATATAAAGAAATTACAAAAATTCTACCAAGATTGTGCCAAGATTATACTAAGAGGTCTATAAATAGCTCAGGGAAGCACTTCATCCACAACACTCTAATGGTGCCCACTGTTCTATACTGTATTGTAGTAACCTGTCAATATGTCACTCTCCTCCACTGTGCTGTGCACTCCTCGAGGGTAGGATCTAAGTCTTGACCTAGTTCACCTGTACTTTCCTATTGATAAGCACTCCAACAGATGTGTGGAAGGCAGGAAGACAGACAGGAAAGATTAATAATAGGGCATGAATAAAATGGATCAGATATGTGCAAAAACGCAATTCTCTCAGCAAAAGCAGTTCTAAGAGGGAAGTTTATAGCAATACAATCCTACCTTAAGAAACAGGAAACATCTCAAATAAACAACCTAACCTTGTGCCTAAAGCAATTAGAGAAAGAAGAATAAAAAAAACCCAAAGTTAGCAGAAGGAAAGAAATCATAAAGATCAGATCAGAAATAAATGAAAAAGAAATGAAGTAGACGATAGCAAAGATCAATAAAATTAAAAGCTGGTTCTTTCAGAAGATAAACAAAATTGATAAACCATTAGCCAGACTCATCAAGAAAAAAAGGGAGAAGACTCAAATCAATAGAATTAGAAATGAAAAAGGAGAAGTAAAAACTGACACTGCAGAAATACAAAGGATCATGAGAGATTACTACAAGGAACTCTATGCCAATAAAATGGACAACCTGGAAGAAATGGACAAATTCTTAGAAATGCACAACCTGCCGAGACTGAACCAGGAAGAAATAGAAAATATGAACCGACCAATCACAAGCACTGAAATGGAAACTGTGATTAAAAATCTTCCAACAGGCATGCGCAACCGGGTCCCCAAACATGGAGTCTTGTAGCCCAGGTCTTACCTGAATCAGAATGAGGGAGTGGTGGGTCCAGGTGGGGCTGTTGGCTGTGCCCCTGCTTGTGGCCTATCTGCACATCCCACCCCCCACCCCCGGCTTTCCCCTGCTCTTCACTCATGGAAGTTATCAGGCAAATTTTTTACCTACAAGGGACTGCGTATCTTCTACCAAGACTCTGTGGGTGTTGGAAGTCCAGAGATAGTTGTGCTTTTACACAGCTTTCCAACGTCCAGCTATGACTGGTACAAGTTTTGGGAAGGTGTGACTCTCAGGTTTCATCAAGTGATTGCCCTTGATTTCCTAGGCTTTGGCTTCAGTGACAAACTGAGACCACATCACTATTCCAGCATCGTGGAGGCTCTTTTGCAGCATCTGGGGCTCCAGAACCATAGGATCAACCTGTTGTCTCACAACTATGGGGATATCGTTGCTCAGGAGCTGCTCTATAGGTTCAAGCAGAATCGATCTGGTCGGCTTACCATCAAGAGTCTCTCTGTCAAATGAAGGTATATTTCCTGAGACTCACCGTCCTCTCCTTCTCCAAAAGCTTCTCAAAGCTGAAGGCGTGCTGTCACCCATCCTCACACGACTGATGAACTTCTTCGTATTCTCTCGAGGTCTCACCCCAGTCTTTGAGCCATACACCTGACCCTCTGAGAGTGAACTGTGGGACATGTGGGCAGGGATACGCAACAATGACGGGAACTTGGTTATCGACAGTCTCTTGCAGTACATCAATCAAAGGAAGAAGTTTAGAAGATGCTGGGTGGGAGCTCTTGCCTCTGTATCTATTCCCATTCTTTTTTTTTTTTTTTTTCTTTTTTCTTGCGGTACACGGGCCTCTCACTGTTGTGGCCTCTCACATTGCGGAGCACAGGCTCCGGACGCGCAGGCTCAGCGGCCATGGCTCACGGGCTCAGCCGCTCCGCGGCATGTGGGATCCTCCCGGACCGGGGCACGAACCCGTGTCCCCTGCATCGGCAGGCAGACTCTCAACCACTGCACCACCAGGGAAGCCCTATTCCCATTCATTTTACCTATGGGCCACTGGATCCAGTGAATCCCTATCCAGAGTTTTTGGAGCTGTACAGGAAAACGCTGCCGCGGTCCACAGTGTCGATTCTGGATGACCACATTAGCCACTATGACAGCTAGAGGATCCCATGGGCTTCTTAAATGCATATATGGGCTTCACCAACTCCTTCTGGGCTGGAAAGAGTAGCTTCCCTGTATTACCTCCCCTATTCCCTTATCTGTTGTGTATTCCACTTAGCAAGAAAAGCCCAAAAGAGGTCCTGGCCACCAAACACTATTCTCTCACAAAGTCCACCTGACTCACACTGGTGAACAGTATATAGTAAAAAGCCAGCAGAAGCTCTAAGGGTGACCTAATAGTCCACCTCCCATTCCTTTGACATCTGATCAAGTGTATGGACTTGCCTTTGTCTTTGTGTTATTAGGAAATTCTGATGGGCACTACTACTTACTGATGCAGAAAGATAGACAGACATTCTTTTGCATAAAAGTCTTTGAAACACTTCCATGGACTTTTCTGAAATATTTAGAAATGCTAATTTCTGGCCCTGATTGGAATTATCTAAAGGTGCCACCTTCACCTTGCCTTGAATGGCTTTAATTCTCTAAGTGACACAGCTTCAAGTGAGGATTAGTCTCCCTTGTCATAACTTTGGATTTAGTTTCATTGGCTGCTTCTAACTGTAGTCATTTTGTTAGACTTTGGTTTCAATAATGCAGTATTCTAAGTATACTTTAAGACTATGATTTACCTACACGTATTATGTATGTATTTTACAAGGACACTAAACCATCAGACACCTAACTCTAGCAGAGTAGTTTAATCTTATTAAACATGTTTCATTTCTGAGTAAATTGAACTAAAGCCAAGCTATTTACAGAATTTCCTAAAATCATAGAACATTAAGGACAGTACTCTCTGTGCCAGAGATTTACTGTTATTTGCTGTTAGAACTGGTCTTTCCAGCTAATAACAGTCGGACTCGTCATACCTCAGTGCTTAGAAGCATGTCCCTCCTGAGCCAGAGTGGAGAGGAGGGGATTGTTGTAGAGTCCAAGTTACCAGGCTGAATATATACTGAATGCTTAACTTCTCGTTGGTTGTCCCAGAGAGGGTTCCTCATGTAGCTCAGCAATTCCTGTATTTTACAAATGGGAAAGTTCCAGAAACTTTAAGAACAAAGTCTGAAAGTCCTATGAGCAAAAGGTGCTGAATACTTTTTTTTTTAAGCCACAGTTTCATTGTCTTAGTTAAAACAGGATTATTAAGTAGTGATTTTAAATTCTTTTTTTTATTAGCAACTTCAAGTATAATAACTGGAATACGTGTTTATTTTCTATTAATACAAATGAATTTTGACAAAAAAAAAATCTTCCAACAAACAAAAGCCCAGGACCACATGGCTTCACAGGCGAATTCTATCAAACATTTAGAGAAGAGCTAACACCTATCCTTCTCAAACTCTTCCAAAATATAGCAGAGGGAGGAACACTCCCAAACTCATTCTACGAGGCCACCATCACCCTGATACCAAAACCAGACAAGGATGTCACAAAGAAAGAAAGCTACAGGCCAATATCACTGATGAACATAGATGCAAAAATCCTCAACAAAATACTAGCAAACAGAATCCAACAGCACATTAAAAGGATCATACACCATGATCAAGTGGGGTTTATTCCAGGAATGCAAGGATTCTTCAATATACACAAATCAATCAATGTGATACACCATATTAACAAATTGAAGGAGAAAAACCATATGATCATCTCAATAGATGCAGAGAAAGCTTTTGACAAAATTCAACACCCATTTATGATAAAAACCCTACAGAAAGTAGGCATAGAGGGAACTTACCTCAACATAATAAAGGCCATATATGACAAACCCACAGCCAACATTGTCCTCAATGGTGAAAAACTGAAAGAATTTCCACTAAGATCAGGAACAAGACAAGGTTGCCCACTCTCACCACTATTATTCAACATAGTTTTGGAAGTTTTAGCCACAGCAATCAGAGAAGAAAAAGAAATAAAAGGAATCCAAATCGGAAAAGAAGAAGTAAAGCTGTCACTGTTTGCAGATGACATGATACTATACATAGAGAATCCTAAAGATGCTACCAGAAAACTACTAGAGCTAATCAATGAATTTGGTAAAGTAGCAGGATACAAAATTAATTAAACTTTTAAAATATGTATACATATTTCTCATAATAGTTGTGTAAATAACACATTAAAATTTAGAATAAATTTTAAATATACACAAAAGTAAAATCCATTTTGTGATAGTTTAGGAACTTGGGTTTTACTCTGCACCTGGATCACAAATTGCAGCTAAAATTATAAGCTAAATTTCAAACAGAAACTTAAAACCAAAATATAAAAGATATAGAAATTCATTTGAAGGACAATATATAATTAAATCCACGTATGAAATATAAATAGTTCCTCTAGAAATGGCATATCACATCAGTGGGTACTTAAGTGTTAAAAAAAAGGCACCTCCAACATGAATTTTCAAAAGTTTAAAGTATGTTTGGAGCTCCTTGCAGGGAAGAGCTAATGAACTTTGATTGATTCAAGTAACAGGATAAGAAATGCTAGCTAAAAGTTCTTTCCCTTTTTCAAGAGAATAAATGAATTAACCAAATCTAAGAGTGTAGATGTAGCCTTAAAATAATATACTATCAAAAAGAGGCCCATTTTTCCTGAGAATCTAGCTTATGATTAGCTTGTGAATAAAGTGAAGATGCAATATTCTTGATTTTTCTCTTTATATCAACCATATATATGCAAATATTTTGTCCAGGAGAAGTAAAGTACACTACTTAAAAGGTCAGCTTTAACTGTAATATTTGGAAAGCTTGGAGTTTCAATGAAGAGTTCATCAACTAAGAGTTGATAAGTTCATGAACTAACAGTTCATCAGCAATAAGATATTCATGGGCCATAAGAAACCTCTAAAATTCACATTTATGTTTAAATGTACACTATATGAATTTAAATAAATGCATATGTACGTGTGCATACGTGTGGTCTTAAATTTATATACATAAAATCTCAATGAATTTTTGTGTATTCTAAATAATCTGCAGTATAATTAATTTGTTCTTAGAAATGATTTGGCCATGAGTTCTTTCCCAGGTCCTACTTGGAACAGTTTGAATGTGAGGTAGTTGTCCCCAGGGCATCAGTCTTTACAGAGTTATGTGTTATCTGTATCCAAAACTCCTGATATATTTACTTAAGGAACAGACCTGGTAGTGCTGCATTTTACCATGGAGGATAAACCTGAATAAATTATGTTCACATTTTACTCTGAGTGAACACCTCCTATTTAGCTCATTGTCTCATAACAACTTCAGGAATAAATTATGGACAGGCTAAATGCCATCGATTCATCTCTATGTAAACTCCTGGCATAACTGGTTTCAAACTCCTTTGCACTCAGAGTAGGCCTGGGCACTTATTGGAAGATAGAAAAGAGGAAACATTTAAACTTGGAAGGTGGTCTGTAGCTTTCCAAGATTCTTTTTCATTGGTAACACTATCCAAAAGAGGCCCATTTTTCCTGAGAATCTAGCTTATCATTAGCTTGTGAATAAAGTAAAGACACAATATTCTTGATTTTTCTCTTTGTATCAACTGTGGTGATACTCAAGAAGTTAATTTATGAAACCTACCTGGCAATGTTTAAAAACTCATGAATTCTGATGCCACTTTTGGCTTTATCTTATTTTTTCTATTTTTATCTTCATCCTGCCCCAATTTATTATTTTCTTTTGGAAAGCTGGTTTACTCTCACTGGAATGTGATATGTAGATTAACTATATAATTACATAAATTAAACATAGGTGGGATATTATCAAGTTGTCTGGAATAATTTTGACCAAAGTATTAGTATTTTTCTTTTTCTTTATTTTATGGTTAATGCTAAAAACTGGTAACTTTTACATTCATACATCTATCTTATAGTCTCATGAGCGTTTGGCCATTTTTATTTTTTATTTCTGATTTTAAGTTTGATTTATTGGCAAAAAATCATTCTCCAACTTATTTTCATTATAGACTTTGAAATCAACTCACAGCTATTATAGCCATCTTCATATCATTGCCATTATCTAAGTAATAAAAACTCATACTATCATTAAAATAACTACATGCCATCTCATATTCTTATCATGAATAAGGAGTCATTATTTTGCTGAGGCAGCCATATTCTTTGATCAAAAGCCCTCGGAATTGTTAGCTTGTAACTCTCTTTTTCAGGAGGAAATTTTTTCAGCACTCTTTCCAATAATTTAGCAGCTTCAACAAATAGTTAAAAATTAACCACTTAACTCTATACAGCCCTAGCAATTTCAAAAAGAAAAGTGAATTCCCTCTATAAATCAATAATCCATGATTAAGATGACCATACATCCAAGTGGCCAGAACAGTCCCAATTTATACCTATTGTCTAGACATTCAGTCTGGTTCAAGCTTTGTCTTGGATTTATTTTTTCAATAAACTATTTTTAATAATAGTTCCATTAAAATAAGCCAGGATGAATTTGACCTCCATTTATGGTTTTAACTTCTGCTATGTTCTTGTTTAATAGCTTCTGAAATGCACGTGCAGTGAAGAGATTTCACTGTAGTGAAATCTGAAAGATGACCAGTAATAACATGATGCTTTCCAAAAGCAGCACTATTAACATTTTCTTTCAAGGACAGAAACAAGGGCTTTGCTGATTAAATGATATGTGCTGGAACTCTAACACATCTACAGCTAGGGACAGCTTACTCTTTCTGCTCTCAGTGGCGATAAATTTATGATGCTGCTGCCCCTGCTGACTACTTAGGGTACCAGCCACTGAGCTCCCATGATCAATGCTTAGTGACCTAGAATATTCTAAGCCTCCAGGCTGCTAGCTGGGGAGGTCAGTTGGAAACTGGGAAATTTATGCTAGGGTCAGAAATAGGCGTGGGAATAGATACTGAGCTGTTCAGCTTTGAGCGACAGAGAGAGGTATTCAATGGAGAGCTTATTGTATTGAAATGGTTTTTTCCTTGGCAATAAAATGGAATGTTATCAATGAACTAAATATGTAAAGTACATCTTTAATGAAAAATTAGAGACTTAATTGGTGTTCCTTGAAGAGTTGATGAGAAACATACAACTTGAACAAAATGTTTGTTGACATTTATCATCCACCATGGGAACAATATTGATTTCACTAATGCATGAAAACAAGAAGACACATATCTACAGAAGAAAGCTCTGCATCTAAGTACTTCACATGTAAGTAGGAAGATTTAGGAAGATTGAAACTGAAGACTACATTTTCACACTTGTAGCTGCAGTAAATGAGTGTATGTTTCCTTCAAGAAGCACGACATTATTTTTGGCTAAAAAAATCATTGAAATAATTTTCTTTCATTTTTGATTCCAAGGTGTTTTCTTTTGTAGACATACAAAAAGTGACGTGATAGCTCTTAAAGTGTTAACCTCTTCAACAGATGTATATCAGTGTCATTGAAAACTTGAAAAAAATTAGACTTTTAAGAAAGGTTGGCTTTTTAAAATTCAATTTATAATATCAAAAAAATTTATTTTGTCAAACTTGAAACATATTACCAATACTACTGTAAATACAGATTAAGAGTTCAACATTAAAAATAAAATTATTCACCTATGTGTTGACAATATAAATAAAAATTTTAATGGAGAATTCTATCAAGTTAAAAATAATGTTCTTAGGAAATTAAGATATCTAGGACACAGAAATGTGCTTGGATTTGGTTGAAGAACACATATAATTTTAAATTGATTACAATTAAGTCACAATATTCTACCAATTCAAATAGAAATTTAAGTTGTCAAAATGTATAAATGTTCTTATAAATACATAGTTACAGTAACTGGCCTACAAAATATTTGTGACAAAACTGATGTTGAATAGAAAAAAAAAAAGTGCTTCAGCATGACAGCACTTTCACTGTTGCCTGTTATTAACTGTATTTTAGAAATACGTGAGCTTTTGAAATACTCTTGTAAATCAAACTAAATAATTTACAATCCCATTGAACATCTTGCAACTGAGTCTTTAAATTTTTGTTTGCATTTTGTTCTCAATCTTTGGAAGCATTTAATCAAATATTTCAATAAATGAAGGACCAAAAAACTCAGTCTTTGAAACTGATCAAATTACAATTTTTAAAAAAATGTTTGCAACCAAGAAGACATTGACATTTATCTTTATAAAAGTGAGAGGGATGTTACGAATTAAACAGAGCACAAATGATGCTTATGTCACAACTTTAAAATTCTATACTTATTTTTGGATTATTTCAACCTATGGAAGAAATTATTGATGGAGCTTCAATTTTTAATTGGATTAATTTATATTCTGTTCCAGAATGAAAATAAATTTCAAAGGTATACAACTTTGTAGCATATCACAGACATTTTAATTCTTGTAAAAGTATATTCCAAAGTAGGAACTGGGAAGTGAGGGGAAAAAATACCTATGAAAATATTTTAACTATGACCTAAAGGGCCTATAGATTTTGATAACAATGATATTTTTTCAATTGAAAATATTACGGTTCACAGAGAAAAATCAATTGAAAATGTAAACAATTTAGGCTTATTAACCCTAAAATAAAAGTTTGAAGAAGGTTATAGGCAAGTATAATTAAAATATATCTGTATTGAAAACCACATATTCTTCAAAAAATAAAATAAAATGAGTGGCACTGAATTTTAGAGGGATACACAGAGAAAAACATAACTAAATGTGAATGTTATTTTTGATATTCAGATATTTAGTAATCAATATAAAGATTTTTGCTCTAATGTGCAGAGCTAAAATAATTTTGAAACACAGTATTTACAGGTCTCCTAATAAAATGAAAGCAATTTGTCAACTAATAAATAAACATTTTAAAGTATGTAATTTTATTATTTTGACACTTTTTTGCTAAACAATTTCTCAGTTTAGCTGATGTTATATAGTTATCCTGTTCATTGAATATTATATTAGAAAGCAACTATATTGATATCCTAATTAAAATCTCTTACTTTATAGATTAGAACCTACAGTGGAAAATGATTATATAAGAGTTTCAATGTCTCTCAACCAGTTAAAAGAGCCAAGACAAAATATTTTCTCCCTTTATTTCAAGTTTAGTGGAATATTTTTTCAAATTTGTTTGTTTGTTTGTTTTTAATTATACAATCCAGGATATAGATAGTTTATTTTCAACCTAGGTAAACCAATAAGCTCCTCATTCCACAAAAGGGGATATGAATGAATTATCATTTATAAAAGTTTTTTCAGTAAAGTCAAATTGAATACTGAGTCCGCATCCCATTGGGCTGGCAGAAAACTACATCTGTCATTACTGGAGTTCCCTCTGTGTTCACATTTTTGAGCCTCCTCATCAAAGCATTTCATTTTACTTATGAAATCATCCCACTGTTCCATATTGTTCCATATGGGTTACTATTGAGATGCTCATGGACCAAGTCCACATGATTGTTTTGAAGTTAAAATGATTCTGTGGCTTTCAATATCCCCAGAGAATGAGAACATTTTCAAGTCTCTCTATGCATTTAGCTATATTCTTGAACATTTGAAAAGAATAAGACGTAGGTCCTACATCTTGAAGAATCTGTGTACCTCAAATCCCTCTTGAGACTTGGAGAAAACTCTTTCCCTTTCTCTGTTCCTGTCTATATCTTTTCAAAGTCCCTCACCTTACACTGCTTCTCTTCTGGAACACCAAGCATTGTTTCTTCAACTTGGATATTTGTAATAACAGAAAGAAGGGTTATCTTCAGTTTCTTCTTGGTAGCTTTACAATTTACCTAGAGGTTAAGGGGCATATGACATGGTAACCTTATTAACTTTATTAGTACAAGTAGAGGAGAAACAGTGATGATCAGGTGGAGAGAGACTTCTACTGTACTAGGCAGGACTATGCCCACTCTCAGAAGGAAGTAGTTACAGAAGAAGGACACTTCCACCCCAATTCCCGCGGAGTATCTTGAGTAGGAAGTCTCTCAGCAGGGACTTGTTAGGGGAACCACTGACCAAAACCACCCACCCTGGCCAGGCACGATAGTAACCACTTGCATAAGTTATCTTACAATAGGAGGTCCTCGTAAGGAACTCGGAACTAACAAGCTACCACCAACCAGGTCAAAAGGAGAGAGGAGATGCCAGTCCCTATGTCCTACCAACCTCCCAGAATCCTTCTCGCTCATCATCTTGGCTGAGTGATACGCACGCCACTAGGAAGAATGTTGAGTCAGAATGACTGGCCAGAGACAACCTGGAAACTAACCTCATTACCATGAAACTTGAGCTCACGAGCCATGTGGCAGAGCCGTTCTCCTGGGTTCCCTTACCTTGCTGCTCTCAGGCCAGGTGCCCCTTTTCAATAAAGTCTCTTGCATTGTCAGCACAGGTGTCTCCTCAGACAATTCATTTCCAAGTCTTAGACAAGAGCCCACTCTTGGGCCCTGGAAGGGGTCCCTCTTCCTGCAACCACCCCACCCCCAATCCTCATCCTATGCATCTTTTCCATTTCACTCTTCCTAAGTTATATCTTTTATAATAGACAGGTAAACATAAAAACCAAACCAAACCAAACCAAACCACAACTGAGTCTTCCTTTATCATTTTACTCAGGGCTGACCTTGTTCTCTTTATCTATTGCTCACTAAGGAGAATATGCTGTTTCCTTTTGATTAGGGTAACAAAATAGAATTGTTTGGTAGGCAGCAAGGTTTAGAGAAAAGCACACAAGGTATAAAATCACACATGATATGTTTGAATTTCCAGCTTCTGCATTTATTAGCTGTGTGAGCTTTGATAAAATACTTAAATGAGTCTTGGTCCCTCATTCATAGAACAGTGATAACAATTCCAGAAATATGGGGATTTTATGATAATTCAGTATTTTCAGTCCACTCTATTTTTTTCCCCATCCATCTTAAATTTGAGGTAGTTGGTAGTGATGAATACAGTAATGATAGATTAGGGCAAAGTGCATTGTAATTTATTATTATTGTTACTGTTGTTATTATTTTACACCACATATCTGCACTGTTAAACCTTGCAATTAAAAACAAACAAACATGGGACTTCCCTGGTGGTGCAGTGGTTAAGAACCCTCCTGCCAGGGCAGGAGACATGGGTTTGAGCCTAGTCCAGGAAGATCCTACAAGCTGTGGAGCAACTAAGCCCATGCTCCACAGCTACTGAGCCTGAGCTCTAGAGCCCGCAAACCACAACTACTGAGCCCGAGTGCCACAACTACTGAAGCCTGCTTGCCTAGAGCCCATGCTCCACAATAAGAGAAGCCACCACAATGAGCAGCCCACGCACTGCAACAAAGAGTAGCCCTCGCTTACCACAACTAGAGGAAACCCATGCACAGCAACAAAGACCCAACGCAGCCAAAAATAAATAAGTTTATAAAAAACAAACAAACAAACAAAAATATGGTGAAATTCTGGGAACTTGCTTAGTTAACAGAAAGTTAAAACTAAAGGTCTTACTGTCCTAGATGCCAATGCCCCAGGTATGGCTTAAGCCAAGTTCAAAAGATGTGAACCTTATCTCTTAAGTTACAACAAAGTATTTCATTTTGATAGCAAGCACATTCCTTCAGGCTTAGGTCAGAATTTCTTTGATATAAAATGGCAACCTATCTGTACTTTTCCACTCTTCTCAGTAAACCGTTAGAGTCGTGTTTGGGCTATCTTGTAAAATTTATGTGTTTCTTACAATTCCCTACACGTTTATTTTAAGACTACAAGGTGAGGATACCTGTTCACAATAGGCCTTCCCAGATCTATTTTACCAACCCAAGGAGTAGGGGAAAATCTTCCCATTATTTTCTTAATTGGGATCCTACCAGATTTCCCCAAAACTTACATTTCTTTGCATCCATTTCTACAATGAAAACAGTCCTACCTCATTCAGTTTTCTCTTTTTAAGGTATAGACTCACTATTCCTATGTTTACTAGTCTCATTTGAAGTATTAAAACTGCATCCATTCCTTCCAAAATGTCTACACTCATTTAACTCATCGGTGATATTTCAATAACACAATACCCAGAAATGCTATGGCAGTGGGAAAAAGAGAACAGATGCTGTGCGTTATCACTGGATAGCAGGGAAAACTGACAGGTGCTAGTAACCCTCGATGGGGTAGCTGAACTATTGATGGTGGATCGTCTGGAATTTACTATTTTCATAACCACAGAGAGGTGGTATTTATTCAGCCTTGAGTGTTTGAATAGTTGCATTGCTATCCTGATATTATGTCCAAAGTTGCTAATGATTGGACCTTTGATTATAGGCATCCCTTTAAAACACACACAGGCCCGTGACAAAGATTTAATTTGAGATGACTCAGAGGGTGATCTTCCTTTTACTGAAAAATATTCCAGAAGCAGCTGTGCTTGCTGGCATCAATCCTGCTCAAATACTGACCTAGCTTGACCCTGGAGGTCCCTTTTCTGAAACACAGTTTTGGAGATATCTTTCTTATTAGCAAATGAAATGTATTGCTATTAAGGTCCAATAAGATAATTCCATACACCAGTAAAACTCTACTGTTTTGCATCACTCTACTTTTTAACTTTTATTCATTAAATCACAAGAGTGAAATCATCTTTAATAATAGTTTAAAAATGAATAAAAGTGTGATCGTAGCCAAGATTGATAGTTAGTTGATACATACCTTTGTGGTTTGTATAGATTGTGAAGACATAAAAGTTCTTCATGTTTTTCATCAAATTCTTAAATGTTCTGAGTGTCCCACTCTATCCACTGTCCCAGCTACCTGGGAAAGTTCCTTAGAGTCTCTGAACCTACACATTGGGGGCCGATAGGATTCTACTCCAACTATGTCTATTGTCGGTTTTGGTTGGTACAGTTTCTGCTAGGTAGCCCCAAGAGTTCCACCTTTCAAGGAGAGCTATCAGTCTTCCTTGCCCTGTCCCATGCCCGTAAATCAGCCAGGTTACAATGGCTTTTGAACACCTCCTTTTATTTTTCTTCATGGTCAAGAGTAGGCCTGGATACAAATAAAGGTTGTGCCTTATATGATGGTGACGACAGTACCTCAGAGAACAAATTCTCAGTCCCATTTTGCATTCCCCACAGACTATGGCTCTGTGCCATTAGACAGCTTTCCTTCACAGTTACCCTCTAATTAGCATTAACACAAACTGCAGTGTATATGGGACTTGCCTCAATAGAGTGAGAGAGACTGGGAATGAAGCCATAGACAGTAATGAGAATCAAATCAAATGCTGGCTGGGAAAAGGGGCTCTGAGAGGGGTTGTAAGCAACAGAAAAGGAGTATGAGTAGAAGACAAAGATTTTGGGCTGTTGGGGTCTAGGTAGCACCCAGGTGTGGATACCACTTTTGATCATAAGAGTTGAATTTTATTGCCATTTAATGGGATAGTTTATTAAAATCAACTGAATTCCCACATATATAAGACATTACAACATAATTTAATTATTCAAAATGAAATATAATGCTTATGTAGTGTTCAGTCTATGCTGCACACAGTTCTAAACATATATTTAACCCTATTAATATTACAGTTATCACTATCATCCACATTGTACTGATGAAGAAACTGATACCCAGAGAGATTACTTAAATTTAAGTGGGTGGTATTGTTTTAATCACCTCATATCCACCCTGTTGTAGAGGAAGAGATTCCCACTCTAGGATTATGGGGATGATCAAACATCCCATACTTTATATCAGACAGATGAGATTGATGGCCATTAATTAGTAATGCATAGCCTAGGGGATGAGGACACCATACCTCATCCAGGGCCTGACAAGGGTTATAACCAGGAACAGAGTGAACAACCAGAGCTTTGGGAGGCAAGTTTTGTACTATCAAGAGAGTGAGGTGCCCCTCAGTTCACACCCAAGGATGTGATGGACTAGTATGAATAATTCTTCAGGCTGACAGGGAACTGGAAAAGCTACTCAGAGATAAATGGGGGTGTGCTGTTTTTCTAGAGAGGCTTACCATGAAAGCAGAGTGGGAAATGTGTGGTTAGGTCATTCAAGGCCCTCTGGGTTTCACAGATGTTGAGGAGCAGATAACACTGGGCCTTCATTTTAGGCAGCCCAGTAAATTTCCATGATCTAATACGTTGATGTTGAAGATAGAGATGCTGAACTTATAAAATCACAGACAATACTGTAAGGGTTAAAAATGTTTTAATGCAATTACTGTTAGTTTTGAAGTTGAGAAAAGATAGAGTGATGTCAGCAAGATGGCATAATGGGAGGTTCTATCCCTCCCCTCCCCACAGAAACACTAATTTAACAACCATCCATAGATGCCACAGATGAAAACACCTTCGTGAGAGCTCAGAATCCAGGTGATGGGTCACAGGACCCCAGTGGAGCACAGAAAGGAGAAAAAATTCAATGAAAAGAGTTCAGAAGAAAGGTTACACTTTAACTACATCACCCCTACCTCAAGCTAGTGAAGCTTCTTGTTCACGAGTTCTCCTCCGGGGGAAAGAGAAGTGAAGTGGGCTTTCAACTTCCTCAGCCTTTCAAGGTACTACCTGAGAGGTCTGCTTTTGCTGTGCCTTCCCCCAAACACTGAGGGAATAGGCAAAGCTGAATCACTTAGAGGTAACTAAGAACAAAAAAAGGGGGTAGGAACTTGCAACAAGCAGTGTGTGGATCTCAACAGCCAGCCCATGGACCCTGGTAGAGGGCTTTCTTGCAGACTCACCCACAGACCCCAGCAACCAATCCACCCAGAATCTTGGCTGGGCTCACTGGTGAAGAGCTTTCCTTGCCAAAGCCAGTATGTAAAGACTGGAAGAGGTGACTGCTTCTTCAAATGCACAGACACCACATAAGCTACAAGGATTGTGAATAATTAGGGAAACATAACACTACCAAAGGAACAAAATAAATCTCAACTAACTGATCTTAAAGAAATGGAGACCTAACAAGGTTGCCCACTCCCACCACAGTTTTGGAAGTTTTAGCCACAACAATCAGAGAAGAAAAAGAAATAAAAGGAATCCAAATCGGAAAAGAACAAGTAAAGCTGTCACTGTTTGAAGATGACGTGATACTATACATAGAGAATCCTAAAGATGCTACCAGAAAACTACGAGAGCTAATCAATGAATTTGGTAAAGTAGCAGGATACAAAATCAATGCACAGAAATCTCTGGCATTCTTTTTTTTTTTTTTTGTGGTACGCGTGCCTCTCACTGCTGTGGCCTCTCCCGTTGCGGAGCACAGGCTCCAGACGCGCAGGCCCAGCAGCCATGGCTCACGGGCCCAGCTGCTCCGTGGCATGTGGGATCCTCCTGGACCGGGGCACAAACCCGTGTCCCCTGCATCGGCAGGTAGACTCTCAACCACTGCATCACCAGGGAAGCCCTCTGGCATTCTTATACACTAATGATGAAAAATCTGAAAGTGAAATTAAGAAAACACTCCCATTTACCATTGCAACAAAAAGAATAAAATATCTAGGAATAAACCTACCTAAGGAGACAAAAGACCTGTATGCAGAAAATTATAAGACACTGATGAAAGAAATTAAAGACGATACAAATAGATGGAGAGATATACCATGTTCTTGGATTGGAAGAATCAACATTGTGAAAATGACTCTACTACCCAAAGCAATCTACAGATTCAATGCAATCCCTATTAAACTACCACTGGCATTTTTCACAGAACTAGAACAAAAAAATTTCACCATTTGTATGGAAACACAAAAGAACCCGAATAGCCAAAGCAATCTTGAGAACGAAAAATGGAGCTGGAGGAATCAGGCTCCCTGACTGCAGACTATACTACAAAGCAACAGTAATCAAGACAGTATGGTACTGGCACAAAAACAGAAATATAGATCAATGGAACAGGATAGAAAGCCCAGAGATAAACCCACACACATATGGTCACCTTATCTTTGATAAAGGAGGCAAGAATATACAGTGGAGAATTGACAGCCTCTTCAGTAAGTGGTGCTGGGAAAACTGGACGGGTACATGTAAAAGTATGAAATTAGAACACTCCTTAACACCATACACAAAAATAAACTCAAAATGGATTAAAGACCTAAATGTAAGGTCAGAAACTATCAAACTTTTAGAGGAAAACATAGGCAGAACACTCTATGACATCAATCACAGCAAGATCCTTTTTGACCCACCTCCTAGAGAAATGGAAATAAAACCAAAAATAAACAAATGGGACCTAATGAAACTTCAAAGCTTTTGCACAGAAAAGGAAACCATAAACAAGACCAAAAGACAACCCTCAGAATGGGAGAAAATATTTGCAAATGAAGCAACTGACAAAGGATTAATCTCCAAAATTTACAAGCAGCTCATGCAGCTCAATAACAAAAAAACAAACAACGCAATCCAAAAATGGGCAGAAGACCTAGACAGACATTTCTCCAAAGAAGATATACAGACTGCCAACAAACACATGAAAGAATGCTCAACATCATTAATCATTAGGGAAATGCAAATCAAAACTACAATAAGCTATCATCTCACACCCGTCAGAATGGCCATCATCAAAAAATCTAGAAACAATAAATGCTGGAGAGGGTGTGGAGAAAAGGGAACACTCTTGCACGGTGGGAATGTAAATTGATACAGCCACTATGGAGAATAGTATGGAGGTTCCTTACAAAACTAAAAATAGAACTACCATACAACCCAGCAATCCCACTACTGGGCATATACCCTGAGAAAACCAGAATTCAAAAAGAGTCATGTACCAAAACGTTCATTGCAGCTCTATTTACAATAGCCAGAACATGGAAGCAACCTAAGTGTCCATCAACAGATGAATGGATAAAGAAGATGTGGCACATATATACAATGGAATATTACTCAGTCATAAAAAGAAACAAAATTGAGTTATTTGTAGTGAGGTGGATGGGCCTAGAGTCTGTCATACAGAGTGAAGTAAGTCAGAAAGAGAAAAACAAATACAGTATGCTAACACATATATATGGAATCTAAGAAAAAAAAAAGGTCATGAAGAACCTAGGGGTAAGATGGGAATAAAGATGCAGACCTACTAGAGAATGGACTTGAGGATATGGGGAGGGAGAAGGGTAAGCTGGGACAAAGTGAGAGAGTGGCATGCACATATATACACTACCAAACGTAAAATAGATAGCTAGTGGGAAGCAGCCGCATGGCACAGGGAGATCAGCTCGGTGCTTTGTGACCACCTAGAGTGGTGGGATAGGGAGGGTGTGAGGGAGGGAGACGCAAGAGGGAAGAGATATGGGAACATATGTATATGTATAACTGATTCACTTTGTTATAAAGCAGCAACTAACACACCATTGTAAAGCAATTATACTCCAATAAAGATGTTAAAAAAATAAGAAATGAATTCCATCAATATATTTTACAAAAGAAAAAAAGAAATGGAGACCTACAATAGCCAAGATATGGAATCGACATAACTATATCTATATCTTTATGTATATCTGATGGAATATTATTCAGCTTTAAAATAAAAGGAAATCTTGTCCTTCATGGTAGCATAGATGAACCTAGAGGACATTATGATAAATGAAATAATAAGCCAGGTATAGCAAGACATATACTGCATGATCTCACTTACATGTGTAATCTGAAAGAGTTGAAATCATCAAAACAGAGAGTAGAATTGTGGGGTATGGGGGATGAGGGAAATGGGGAGATGTCAGTAAAAGGACAGAAAGTTTCAGTAATGTAAATGGATAAGTCTAGGTATCTAATGTACAGCATGATGACTATAGTTAGAATACTGTATTGAATACTGGAAATCTGCTAAGAGAATAGATTTCAGGTGCTTTTATCACACACAAAAATGGTAACTCTGTGAGGAGATGGGAGTTATTTAGCTTGACTGTAGTAATCACTTCACTATGTATACGTATATCAAATCATCATGTTGTACAACTTAAAAATATACAATTGTTACTGAAAGAAAAGAAAAAGAAATAGAGATCTACGAATTGCTTGACAAATAATTCAAAATAATCATCTTTAAACACATAAGATACAAGAGAACACATACAGTCAACTAAAACAAAATCAGGAAAACAATACATGAACAAAATGAGAAGTTCAACAAAGAGATATGTCATAAAAAAGAATCAAACAGAAATTCTGGACCTGAAGTATACAATGATTAAACTGAAACTTTTAATAGAGAGCTTAAGCAGACTCAATCAAGCAGAGGAAAGAATCAGTGAATTCAAAGACACGTCATTTGAAATTATCCAGTCAGAGGATCAAAAAGGAAAAAGGATGAGAAAGGACAGAGTATAATAAATACTTTTGTTGATATTAAGGTAATCATTTATATTTTATAAATGAAAGTCATACAATGACTATCAATTTAATGGAGAAGTCTTTTTAAAAGTTTAATGTAGTTCCATATACTAAATCTTGATTCAAACAGTGTATTATTGGAGTAGTGTTATCACATGAATAATTGATGAATATTAATAATTTGAAAACTATCAGATTGATTTCATGGGTGGATTACATTAAATGTATGTAAGTACTAAATGTACATAAAGGTACTTAAATGTACTAAACACTAGTAAGGCATGTAGTACAACATAGAGATTACAAGGAGTTTAGGCAACAACAGAATTAGAGGCCAGAGTCCTGAGAATTGTGCTCACTTCTGACACCACCTGTAAATTCAGGTGGTTCCCAAAACCACCCTCAGGTTTGATGATTCACTAGAAAGATGCACAGAAGTCACTGAAAGCTGTTACACTCACTGCTAAAATTCGTTACAAGGAAAGGATACAGATTAAGATAAGCCAAAGTAAGAGATTCACAGGTCAGATTTAGGAGGGTTCTAACATAAACCTTCTATTGTCCTCTCTCCCTGAAGTGAGGACACATTGCTCTTCCAGCGTTGATGTGTGACAATACGCTCAGATTACTGACAACCAGAGAAGTTCACCCAAGCTCCAGTGCCCAGTTTTTATTAAGGTTGCATTATGTAGGCATGATTGATTGATTGATTGATTGCCCACATGGCTGACTTCAGTCTCCAGGTGATTCATATCACATGAACCAAAGCCCTGCCTGAGGTCACTTTTTCAAGAATGACCCAAAGTCCTCAAATAAACCAAGACACGCCTATCACACACAACATTCCAGGGGCCAAGAGATTAACTCAAAGAAGGTGAGGGCAAAGGTTAGCACATTCTTTGGAAAATGCCAAACTCTTCATTTTACAAATAATGTATAATTTCAAATATTTGAAGAATATCAACTCACTAGTTATTAATATCTTGAATACCACTTCTGATTATATCCATGTTAAAGAAAAGATTGTGGGTTTCAATTTTATCCTTTGCAATATTTTCTGACATTTCTGTCATGTGATGTATATAATTCATAATTAAAATTAAAATTCATATATGTAAAATAATATCAGAATATTTTATTCTTCCTACTAGAATAAAGTGCTTCAGGAATAATCTGAATCTTCTACCTTTATTATAATGCCTAATCTTCTACATTTATTATAATTACTCCTTTGATAAATATGTTAGTACTCATCATAACAGGTATGATATATATTGATAACAATATAGCTGCATTTTATTGAAGAGGTCTTCATTATTAAGCCTATGGTATTAGAAACTGAATTTTATTTTATTATAAATTGCTGAGTATTGATAAGGACATGATAGTGTTTAGTTGCTTTTTTGTTTTGTTTTGCTTTATTTTGGTTATTGATTAAAAATTGTTTCCAAGATGATGAAAAGGCATCTTCTGTTTGCATGATTCAGAAATCTGGAATATTCTTTTGTTAAACTAGTAGATCATATTTCTAAAGTATGCTATAGTTTATTCTTTGTGAAATAAATTCTTCTTGGATTCGCTGGTCTTCTTGCTTGATGTATCACCCCTGACATGACACAGATTTCAGAGGTGGAAGTTGACATATTCAGCCATAAAATCTTGTTTTTCTCCTCTGCAGTTCTGACAAGAAAATAGTGGATGGCTTTCTGTGACATTTGCCATCAATTAAAAGGGTTAAGTTAAAAATCCACTGCTTGGGCATCTGTTCATTTTCTCCAAGTTAATTTTGCCCAAAATCAGTTTATTTTGTCATCAGCTAAGAGATTCTTCCTTACAAAAATTTTCTTATAACTCAAACAGCAAAATTGCCCCTCAGAAGTATATAATAGAGTGGGATTATTGTATCTCCCATTAAACTTTTCTAACTTTATTAACATGTAAACTACTTAAGCATGTCAAATGCAAATTTGCGTTCCTATTTTGGAATCAGAAAATTTCTATGGCCCCATAACATGACATTATATAAGGTTGGGAGGTGGGTTTTTTTTCTTCTTTGTGCCTCATTAGGCAAAACTTTGGTTATTACTAAAATATCTTTGCGTAGTTCTTCATTTCTCCAGTATTTAAGTATTGTATGCTTCTAGTTTTCACTAATAAAGCCTTATTAAGCAATTGAGACTTGATGGATTCTAATGAGGGCAGGAATGTTATTACTGTCCTTATTAATGTTTACTAACTGATTTGGACTGAACTGCAATGTACACTTCCTAAGTTACTGATTCCAATTCAGTAAGAACTGACCAAGTTCTGAGGCCAGTCGATAAAGTAGTCAGCAATTCATTAAAATGATGCTTATTAGAACAGGGGAGTGTGTAGGAGACAAAAGAGAAGAGAATGAATGTGAGTGGCTTTCTGCCAAGTAGCAGGACCCGGTTCAGTTGCTTTTGTTTTTTAATATTAGAAAACAATTTAAAGGTAAAATAGGACATTTTATTGGATTTATTTTGAAACCCCTGACAAACCTTAAGAAATTAATCCATATTGAGTTGATGATTTTTTTCTTAAGGAAAAAAGTAATTTATTCATGTCAAGCTGACGATCATTTTAGTTTAGCTTGCACATACTCTTCTCCACCAAGTCCCTATTTTACTCCTTAGCAAAAAACTGGCATTTGATCAGCTTGATTGCAATTGCATACTGCCTACACGGAAGTACATTCACCTGGTGGCAAAACCCATTTAATAATTGACTGTGTGTTTGCTAGAGCTTCTGACATGCACAAGCTGCCACTAATTGTTTGGTCTCTGACTGGTTCCCTTCAGGCATTGAGGATACAAGGTCTCTCCCTATAGCCTCCTATTTACCCTGACAATTCCACCTCCGGCAAACAGAGTGCCTAAAACTGTAAGCATGACTGTCTACATTTTTAAAATATCTATAAAACTCCATTAAGTCCTCCTGCAAAAGCAAAAGCAGACATCCTCATCCTAAAGAATAAAATCAATTACAGAAAATCAAGTGTTCTTCCCCTGCTGCTGTGTGACATCAACAACTTCCAGAGCAGATGTTCTGACACCCGGCAACCAGCAGAACACAAAGACTCCAGGAAAAGCATAAGCTTTCCAACTTGACTCATTTTAGAGGCTGTCTCAGAGTTCTTTCTTCTTTTACAGAGGTCTCTTTAAAGTGAAGATATAGCCTGCACTGTATGACATAAAACAGTTAACTCACTTTAAACTTTTATGACGACCACTAAATCAAGAAGCACAGGAAAAGGCCAGCAAGAAGAACAAAATTGAAACTATTTTATTTTTTACATCAGCTCATATTGAATTATTTTGTTGTTCCAAACTGAATCTGAAAGCTTATTCAAACAATATATCTTTTGGTTGGGTGTGGGGATATTGCTTTCAAACACTGGCTGGGCACGTGGGGGAAACAGCTACTGTAATTGTAACAAATACATCCTGAAGGTTAAATATTTAATGAAATCAGTATCTATAATTCTCAGACATCCATGGGAACAAAAGGACTAGGGGCATGAATAAATTCTAACAGTGTGTAACTCCAAGTCTTTAGTGTATTTTTTAGGTATGAAATGCCAGATTCCATGACATTTCTGGCAGTAGATTTACTTAAGTTATTATTGATTTAGGTAAAGTTTAAAATAAAACCTTTGTTCTCAGCCCATAATCATTAACTGCCAGGGAGGGACTGGTCCAAGTATATGCTGAGAAGCATACAACACAACCAATTGGAATGAAACAATTTTCTAATTGTCAACAACAAAATGAATAATTTACCTGCAAATAAATGAGTTGAGCTATTTAAATATCTAACAAAAATATATGGCATTTTACTTAAATCATTTAAAAATCCCCTTTTGTGTATATAAGATTTTAAAACAATAAAACTGAAATTATTTGGAAATGACTTTAAAATATCTTAAATTAAGGTATATTTCAATTTCCTGTTTTGTACACAAATGATTAGAGTTAAAATTGGATGGCAATTTGACTGTATTTATCAAAAGACTTTAAAATATGTATCAATTTCAGTCTAAAATCCTACTTTGAGAAATAAATACTAAGAAAATAAATGGAAAAAGATGTGCATAAACACATGCCCATCAGAGTCGTGTTCACAGTAGCAAAAAACTGGAACCAATCCAGATGCACATGCTAATGAATTGGTTAAAGAAATTATGGTACCCTTCTATATGGATGATACAGCTAAGAACCACAATTAATATTACTGAGTGTTTACCATGTACCAGGAACTGTTCTAAGAACTATACAAATTGACTTTTTAAATTCTCATAGCTTTACATTAATTCCCTCATTTGATCCTCAGAATTATTATTATTTTTATTTTACAGATGAGGAAACAAAGTTACAGAGGATAATTAACTTGCCTAATGTCATACCCATAAAAGAAAGTAAAAGTAGATAATAAATCCAGGCTTGTGTTGTTAACCACTATACTCATAACCATTAAAAATAGTGAGTCATTTTTCTATAACTATTAGCATCAGAAAATAGTCACAACTTTTCCCATTCTGAAACAAAAATCAGTTCTCAGAAAAATTTATGTAGGTAATTTTATATAGAGTACATGTAATTTTATATGTATTTTAAAATTTATTATTAAAAATTTAATCTCAAATAAGCATGTATTTGATCTGAAATCAATAAGTTTGTTATATTATCTATTATACACAATTTTGTATACACACACACCATCTACATATACACATTTATAGACAGAAGTATGTGACATAATGTGATAGATACTTTGAGTGATGGTAAAAATTAGTAAGGGTTCTATGTTTTCTATATGGATCTGTAGTCTTGATTTGCCAGAAGGTAAAACAATGCACATTGCCAAGCGGAAAAGGAACACTTTCCATGTTTCTTCCATAGTCTTTGCAACTATTTGGATAATATGCATTCACAGTAGAAAGAGATACACTGAGATATTGGAAAATAATAGTAAGACTTTAAAGTTGACTATCTAGAACCTTTTTGAGTTGAAACTTGTCTTAGTTAATCCCTCACAGTCCAAAGTACTTTATGACCAGAATCTTGATTTAATAAGTGCACAGAGAATGGATCAGTTTCTCAAAGATAGACACTAAATAGCAGAGCTTATAAGTTCATATGAATAAACCAGAAATCTAAATTTAGAATAAGGAAGAAAAGCTCAAGGAGAAATCATATATATGTGTATATGCTAATATGTGTATGCACATATATTAATATATTAATGCATATATGTACTATCTATATTTATGTGTATAGCATATATAATCACTTTCCCATTTACAAGTATATGTGTGTGCCTGTGTGTGTGTGTGTGTGTGTGTATACATAAATCCCCATACATTTATTTTCTTTTGCTATAGTATGGCTACATGTGACATCAAGTTATAATAAGTTGGCTTCTGAGTGAGCTTTAGAGTAAGAAGTTCAGTTATTTGTGTAGCAAGAGCTGCTGGGCTAGACTGTAAAGAAACTACAGTTGACAAGTACTTCTGAATACATGCTTTTAAAAAATTTGCTCTTCTCATACTGATAAAACGGGAAAAAAAGCAAACAGGAAGTAACATCATAAGACCTTCTACAAATATCATGACAATTAAAAAAAACTATCTTCCATTATTTTCCCATGAAAAAATAAATCAATAGTGTAATCAAGGGCAAAGGTCAGAATCACAGGGTCCAGAAGTCTTACTTGCTATATCTTCCTTCAGAAGGTACTCAGGTAAGTAGCAGTCACAGAGAATAGCATAACAAAGCGATCAATGGGTATATATTGAAACTCTGAATAAAGGAAGCTCTGAATTATTTGGAACCATTTGTTTTCCCCCATGATGTGGCCTCCGTGGCATTCAAATAAAGTCTGCATTTCATTTTCCAAACTTAGAGCATCATGGATCTCATTTTATTGACTCTAAGCTGCGAGCACTTCAGTTGGGCTATATTGGTCAGCTGTTGAGTGTTGCCTGAAGCAGTAATAAATGCTACAGCAGTGACTGTCTCATAGGCCACTATTCTGGTCATCTATTGCTGCATGGCAAACTATCCCAAAGCTTAGTGCTGAAAAACAGTAATTTTTATTATGTTCATGGATTCTGTGGGTCAGGAATTTGGCCAGATCCCAGCAGGTATGACTTGTGTCCCAGATTGCAGTTCCAAAAATAACTGGATTGTATCTTCCATCACACATTCTCTTCTGCAAGGTGACCTTGCTATGTCCTCATCCAGATTTGGAGCCTAATTCTCATCACATGCATCTGAGCTGGCCTTATCAACTCAAAGGTGGAAGTGATACTGTGTAACTTTTGAAGCTAGGTCAATAAAGGCCATACCACTCCCATCTGGCTTTCATGGGGCATTTGTTTTGTGAACATTTTCTCTTGGAAGGCTTTCTCTCAAGACCCATTTGCTATGCTTTGGGAAGCCCAAACCATGTGAAGGAGCCTCATGCCAGAGCTCTGTTTGAGAGTCACAGTTCAACTCCTACCTTTTCTTCTTCTGTTTTCTACTCTGGTTAAAGAGAAATTTAGTTATTAGAGGAAATCGCTTCAGGCACGGCACCATTTGTTATGATGGGGGAGGTTTTGTAGTGTAATTCAGACAAGGAAAGGGAGAAATGCTCTTTTTATGAAATGAAGTCAGGGTTCCTCTTTTGTCAGCAATGGGATCAGCATTATGTTAATAGGAGGCACCTAGATCAATAAGAAAGGTGGTGGAAGAGAAAATTAATCCTCAGAGAATGAGGTCTGTTTTAAAATTGTAGTTACTGTGAAATATACTCAACCACACCCCAAGGAAGACACCTTGGCCTTCCCACCATGCCAGGTCTTGTCCCTCACTTCTCTACTGGACAAACCTCATCTTCCTGCCTCCAGGAGATCCAATACACTGAATGGAGACACCAAACTTCATGGCATCAAAGCTGAAGGTAGTAGCAGAATCAAGAGGATGAAACATTTGTAAGAAGTAGGAAGGGCCTAAAGGAAACTGAGGTGTGAGTATTTACATGGGAGGACTTAGCAGAACTTAGGAAAGGGAGTACATGGAACAAAGAGGGAAAGTTATAGTAGAAAAAGTGATGGGAAGTGAGTAGAGTCTGACTTGGGAAAGCAGACAATGCACATGAACAAGCACTTTGCAGGCCTAAGTCATGAGGCATTGTTCCAAGGAAAGTAGATAAACCAGCACAAAGGGCCAATTTCTCCACCAATCCTCACTTCCAACTTTTTACAGCATTGGGAATACAAAGTTCTGAAATAAACAAACAATAAATGCAACAGCTTTACCTCCTTCAAGGTTCTTTAGTAGGGAATGTTAAGTGAACCAGTATCTGAAGTAGGTTCAAACTCCTCCCCAACAGACATGGAGACTTCACTAGCACCGTACTATTGACTAGTATTGAAAATTCATCACCAATGACAATCTACCTTGCAGAAGCAGATAGGTGGGTTACAGTTGTGACTGCCCTGGTCCCAGAGTATAAATGTAACCAAATATTACCTATGTTAGAATTTTTTCAAGGCATCACGACAAAATTGAAGGCTAAGACTGTCATTATAACTACTTAGCTTTGTAGACAAAAACACACAGGCATTGAAAACTGGGTGGAAGAGCACTGATAAAATGTTTCTAATTAACCTTTTTTTCCCCCTATATCCTATTACCAACCAAATGAATGGGAGCCACTCTGTCTCTTTTAGTCAACTCTGTATTTCTGATTTCATCTACAGGTTGATTGTATAGGTTACTCTGATATGCTTTTTATGTTCAAATTTCATATTGTTTTGTCAAGGAAGGGGTAGTGGAATTTCAAATTCACATTTTCAAATCAACTCTGTATGTGTGCAGGTAGGGAAGGAGTTAATTATGTAATTGTGTGGATAGTATGAATAAGGAAAAGGGAAACAGATCAAGCAGGTGATGGAGGCAGGTCAGACAATAGACTGGATCAGGTGTTCAATCTGAAATCTTATACAAAAACCAAGGAGCAAGGCAAGGAGCTGGTCAGAAACCTGAGAGAAAAACAAAAACAAATAGGACTCAAAGACAGAGAGAAATACGTATGGCAATGCAATCACATATAGAGGAACAAGTAGAAGGGATACAGCCATAGCAGGTCAGAGGTCCCAGCAACAAGGAAGCACCATTGCTTATGCCTCCTGGGAGACCCGAGCTGACTTCCATGGATACCTGAGAATACCCCCTGAAACAGTGAGTGAACGTAGCTGACAGGTGTCAGAAGTATCTAATTTTTCAGATCTTTCATTGTTATTTTCCATCTACTCTGATAAAAGGAAAACCAAGGTTCACAATGGGTATTTAAAAATAAATTGTGATGAACAGGATTTGGTTTCTAATGCACACTCAGACCATAAAGGGACGCAGCAAGTAATCTACGTGACTTGGTGAATGGCAAATGGATTCCGAATCTCAGCCCTAAATTGCTCCAAGGCCTAGGGCCAGTGGGATAGCACTAATTTGCAAATGTTCTGTAATGTATTAAAATATATACCATTATGTTTTAGAAAAAAACATCTAAGGCTTTATTTAGTCATAAATACCGGTATGGGATTCACAAAATGATTTTTTGATTTAGTTTCTATGTCCTCATGATTTCTAAAAGGTCATTTATCTTAACAATGCATTTTCATCTTTTATTTTTTTAAAATAAGGTCTATAAGTGAAACTTGAGCTGAACTTTAAAGTTACAAGAAGTAGTGATATCTTTTATGATCCCAATAACTTATTTGCCATAATAAAGCCATTACTAATCATACTAAGTATTCTCTTCTTTATAATATAGATTTTTCTTCAGTGGAACCATACCTCATAAATTAAGTTTATTTCATAAATCCTATGTTGAATTGTTTATTTTTATTATTCATTCTATTATTTTTTATAAATAATTCATGTGTTTACTCCTTTTTATTTTGAACATGTTTCCATTTTGTCTGAATTTTTAATTACAATGTAAAAATCCAGTATTGAATTTTTACAAGCTATCTTAAAGTGATGAGTACATTTTATTTTCTGTAGTGATTGAAAATATAAATTCTTATGCCTGGGTTAAACTCTATGTTGTATAAATTACTGGCTATGAGACTTCAGGCAAGTTATTCACTCTGAGTCATAATTTCTTAATCTGTAAACTGAGAATAATAATCATACAAAAAAAACGTTGTGGTGGGAGAGAAGTGGATGTACAAAGTTTGTAGTTGTTAAAGAGAAGGTGGAAGTAGAAACTATAATGCTTGGGTGAAAGGAGTACAGTAACATTAACACAGATAGGAGAGGATTTAGGGAAATATATTCCATCCTAAATACGCAATCCACAGGGCAACATGAAACCCTCTGAGAGCTTAAGCAAAAATATGACAAGATCAGATTTAAATTTGAGATGGCTAAATGTAACAACATAACGGAAGCCATCTTATCCTCAGATTACAGAACATGACGTAGGATAGTATAATAACATAAGGATCTAAGTAGAAGATGATGCAAAGCATAATAAGGCAATGGTGAAGGGAACAGGCAAGCCAATGGTTAAGAAGGAACAGAAATAGAACTTGAGACTTAAAGATAAGGGTGATGAGAGAAAATGGGCAGTTGAGAATCAGTTTAATGAAGCCAGTTTGGGTAATTGGTTAGGTAATAATGATGTCAGGAAGACTTGTAACATAAAAGTATAATTAAGGCCTTTAGAGTCAGAAAACATGGGCATAACATGTTACTGTACAATTTAAAAGACTGTATTTCCTCAGGCAAGTTCCTAGGAGTAGATGACATTAAAGAGAAAGTCTATAGAAGAAACAACACATTGTTACAAACATGGTAGTTAATGAAAAATCTTAATATACCTTTTCATTAAATTTGAAAAGAGATGCATGCTAATATTTAAGGGAATAAGAAAAAATAAATAACCATGTTTTGGGGGAAAAAAGAGCAGTTTGATTCTCGGTATTTTAAATTTAAATAATTTGTCTAAAAGCCATGCAGACATGATGAGTGAATTGGAAAATAAATGACAAGAAACTCAGAAAAAATGATGTCCTGAAGTTATATTCATTTGGGAGTCATAAAAGCTTTGAAGTAAGATGGAATCATTGGTTTGCATTTATTCAAAAATAGCTTGAAAAAAAACATGATCTCAAGAATCTTAAAATAAAGTTGAATCATTACCTTAGGACTAACTAATTAAGCCAATATATAAATAATCTAATCAGGACAATGCAAAAAATTACCCTCAACAGTTTTTATGTCTCCCAGGTCTTCCTAAAGAAGAAAAGAGGTGGTAGATGGTGAACAACTGGAATTACAGAGAAAGGAGACTGGGGCACTAAGAAGCTCCTAATTATTATCCAGGGAAGATACATCTTTGTTCAAATATTTCACTTGTGTCAGGCAGGCGTATCTCTATTGTAGTGATAAATGTAACAGATTATACTTAGCTGGTGGCGTTAAACATTAAAATGAAAACTAATCCTTCTATTCTTTATGTTGGCTCACTGAGGAACCTGCCAATTAAATTTTCATCTGCCATCTATGTTATCTACAGGGAGAGAATTCACTGGCTAGAGAAGTCTAGCATCCACCCCTCCTTTGGAATTTATAATTCTCATGCAAAATTAATATATTGATATTCTAGTCTTTGCATTTTAGTCTCTGTGAGACAAGTTAGTAAGTCTTCCCTTCAGCAAAGAAAGATCCTCACTGGAGTGATGACAAATCAGGTTTTTTAGCCTTCAAACTGCATGCCCTGAGGTTGAACTATGGTAAATCCACCTAGGAACTGCTGCCCTGTGGGTTTTTCTTTAGAAGCCAGCCAACAGTCTTAACCAGGCATCAGCAGAACGTGATCCACATCTTTTACAATTAATCTTTTACAGGGTTCTTATGAGATTTTCAAGATTTTAAGAGCTTGATGAGATATGTTAATTTCCTATGCAAATGACTGTATAGGTTAGTTCAAACATCTGGTGTTCGCATCTGTAATTCTATTAGTGGTAGCACTATTTAGTTCATACTGGAAGAAAACTGTTATTTATCGTTATTGATATCACAGAATGATTGACAAATATTTTACAGCCCAGGTATAAACACAAACCAGCAGATCAAATGTCCCTAAGTAAAGATGTGCAGTATACGAGCTACCATAGACATGAATTCAGAATGACACACACTGAAAATATCACGTAGCGTTTAAGCATATTATCATTATGACCATACTACTAATTTATGTATTTTCATTACAGTTTTACCATTGCTGACACTTTTATATCCTTGGATAAAATTTGGAAATTCAATAATAAAAATGGAGGTGCAAAATATATTGATAATTTGATGAATACATTTGTAAATTTAAGATATTCACAAATAATGTTTCCTCTAAGAAACAGATTCAGAACCTCTAAAAGATCTTAGAGTAGGGAGATCTCTAAGTTTCCTGTAGAAGGAGAAGAGCTTGAAATGGTCTTCTCCTTCTACAGGAAATTAGGAGGGAGGGGAAGTGAATAGAGTTTTAAGAACAAGAATGTGTTCAAAAGAGGCCAAATAAGATGAGAATTTAAGTACAACAGTGCAGCAACTTAGAAGCTTTATGTCACTGCTGATTTTAATTATGGTGATGTTGCTGTAAATGTATGCAGAAAGTGAGCATAACTAACAAACATTGGGGGAAAAAGCATGGCTTTTGCTCTCAAGGGGTTCCAATCACCTGGGACCAATTCTCCTCTCTTTATGACAGTTATCAAAGCTGGTATGTGGTTAGTCATATCTAATAAAATAATCAGTGCCTTTAGAAATAGGAGAAACTTATGTCCAGTTTATTTATTAAAAAAATAAGTAAAAAGATAAGTAAAAAAGAAATTGGATGAAAACAGCTTGGAGAAAAATAGTAGAATATATTTGGAAACCCTTACCTTATGTAGACAAAACTGTGTTTACTGCTATGGAGGAGGATTAAAATAAAACATTTGGCGAAGTTTCTTATCTTTTGCTAAGAATAAGTATGGACTGGCAAAAGTCCACTATTCTCCCAATAGATTCAGAGCTCGCAAAATGTTTTAGTGTTCATTTAGAAATGCTTTTCATTATATGAATATAATACGAGCCTGATGAAGATTGTCCTAAGATTTAAAAAAAAATGTTAGCACTTGTGTCAATAATGAAAATATTATTATGTTTTTAAAGCAGAAACTGATCTTAAATCAGTTCATGACTCTTTCCACTAGAAATGTTTCTGTATGGTCAATACAACTCTATGCTTTTATATCCTAGAATTTAATACTTATTTTAAGCTTGTTACATTTTGTCTCTCCTATCACATTTATATAATTTTGTTCTTATTTGATTATTTATTCTGAAACCTATATTAATTAGAACCATCTGATAATGAACCAAGTGGGTTAGAGTTTTATAACTCTGTGTCGTTCTATGTATATGGATTTGCTTAGACATATTCAGCATTTCTCTATCGTTAACATACAAATATTTTGTGTTTATCTTTAAAATGGGATATATTATAAATTACCTGGATATTTAAAAAGAGAATCAGACCTACGATAAATGGCTGATACCAGGATTGGGGTAGGGAAAATACAAAATGAGCCAATAGTATTTAGTATTTCCAGATAGTAAGAAGAGGTAAGTAGGACTAAAAAAAAAAAGATGGGTCATGTCAAGAGTCACAGGAACCACTCTGAAAGAACTCCCAATAGCCAAAACTAGAACAATCTGAGCAACAAAATAAACAGCACGTTGTTGATTTATAGTCCAAAGTATAAAATAAATATTTGTGTGCCTACAATGACATAAATAATTCAACCAATTAATCAATGGGGAAGAATAGATAAATCTTTCTTCAAGAAGAACTCAAAGTAACATATAGAGAAACCCCCTCCTCCTGAGGTTTAATATAATTTTTCCCCTTGAATATAGGCTAGACTTAATTACTCACTTTGAAAGAACAGAGTGTAAAAAGGGAAAAATCGTGACTTTAGAAGAGAAACCTGGCAAACACTGTCTTAACTAAGTGATCAAGGTTAACATCACCGGTAATAAGTTATATTGATATCATGTTCTTCTAATACATGTGATGAGAAGGGCTCATCATTTCTGTGGTAATTTTTCTCCAAAATCTGTAACCCCAGTATATTAAGAATGCAGACGTAAGTTGAAGAACATTCTACAAAATATCTATTCAGTACTCAAACTTGCAAAGTCATAAAAAACAGGAAAAGACTGAGAAACTGCAATAGAACCAAAGAGACTGGGATACTAAATGCAATGCGGCATCCTACATTGGACATTGGAACAGAAAAAAAAAAAAAGGCATTAGAGGATAAATTGGTGGAAAAATTGTAGACATCTGCACAAAGTCAGTAGTTAATGATGTACAAATGCTAATTTCTTAATTTTGTTGCGTATGCTGTAGTTATGTAAGATGTTAATATACGAGGAGATTGAGTGAAGGGTATATGGAAATTCTCTTCATTATCTTTGCCACTTTTCTCTTAGTCTGAAAATTTTCCAAAGAGAAAACAAAAAATATAGAACCAGAAATTGAACCCATATCCATTGGCTTCTGCTCCTATATTCTGTCAAACCAAGTTGAATTTATTAAAATATATAACATGAAAAAACATATTAAAAATATATGCCTATTTTTAGCTTGACTCTGAGTTTGTAAAGCAACCTCAGAAGCGCTGTTCTTATTGGCGTAAATGGTCCCGGGTGTAACAAAACACACTCTTTGGTTACAACCTAAATCTCCTAACATTTTCATACCAAATTTAAGCTTTTCACAAACACTACTGAATAACAGTGAAAGGATATCTGCAGAAAATCTTTGAAAAATTCTATTTCAGTGCCCCTTTTCCCTTTTATATCACACATTTTGAATGATGATAGCTTATTTTTTATGTGATGAAAAAGCACTTTATTTGCATTGCCTAAATAATAATGCCATAACCTTATAAATAAATGAAGTTTAGATACTCATTTGGCAGATATTGGAATTGGCTTATCCAGAGAACATGATCTGGTAGTAACTGAGGGCATGAGTAGAATATTTGGCTTTCAGTTGTAGCCGATAGACAAGACCTGGCTACTCTGATTAAGTCACTAGTAACATATTTTTGAAGCACAGAGACTTAGTAAAATGATATAGTGTCCTATTAATCAGTGAAAGATACACAAATTGAACAATATACATTACAGACTGCAGAGTCACTATAAAAGGACCCAAACCATAATTAATATTGTGTATTAATTAATTCAAACTCTTATAAACATTACTTGATACTATGGAAATTTGAAGGTATCAGTCACATTGTTTTTAATTACTTAAACATTTTCAGAAAAGAGCTGAAACAATTTCAGATATAGAAATTTTAGGGCTATTTATCATACTGACAGAAGTTAAACAGTGTTTCTACCCAACATTTTTTATGAAAGGAAAGGACACGAAAAGCCTATTATCTTTATGTATAAAAGTATTTTTTCTTTGTTTCTAAACTTAGGATGAGCATCAAGAAGTTAGGTTACATAAACCTATTAAGTGGGTAATGTTTTTTTGGTACACATCATTATCTTTTGCTATAAGATTCACAGCTGTTTTTTCAATCTGCATTCAGCAATAATCTCAGACCATTTTTCAGATGGGAAAATGAAGCCACTGGATAAAGATACTATCTAGATATGTGATCTGGAAATGTAAAGAAATGATGCAAATTTTCACATTAATTAAACAAAAGTAGGTATAGTAATTGTCTTTGCATATTACTAAAAATAAAAATATTGAACAACTTTTAATGAAAAAAGAAAAACACTATTTTTTTTTTATGTTAGAGCTTTGTCAGTATTTGTCTGGGATACCTGACATTTAGGCTTTTCTATCAGTTTCCTCCACATATTCTTTAATTCTGTCTCTGACATCCTATTAAACTGGTCCAGCTTTACCTTTATCCTAACACTCTTAGCTCCATAAACTATATCGTACCATAAATATTTTTAAAAGCTATTGTTGTTTGCATAGCTGGCTTAGATATCCAACAATTAATGGGCATCCTAGAATACAAAACAAGATCTTTTGACTTATCTTCAAATCTCTAGGCAAAATAGCACCTAAATGGTTTAGGACAGATGGTTGTTTTATTTCTCAAATAATCTTCATTTTCACATTTTTGATTATTTAACACATATTATGAACTGCCAAGAATAGTCATCTTTCATGACCGAAACAAATTCTAGCATAACATAATTAAAAATTTAAGAACCATTCTGGACTGTCTCAGTAGTATTTGAAAATAGCTATTTTCCATTATTTCCATTGTTGTTAATTACAATTTTGAGTCAAAAATTTTTAACTTTGAGTTTTTAGTCATGAGAAATCTGTTTGCATAGTTCAAGTTATTCACACTCCAAGTTACTATACCCAAAGATATCCATAGTTCAAGTTACTCAGATAACTGAATTAGGGCATGGGAATTAGTTCAATAATCACCAAAAGGCAAAACTAAGTATCCTGGTTTCTACTATGTAATTTGAGCATATAAAAATCCATAAGGAACTAAGAAGTCAAATTTTTATGGGCCTAGGTATTCAATTTCCTGTAGATATTTTTTAACAAATATTCAGAATTTAGAATCCCCTCTTCCCCCTTCATAAGTATTCAATTAGTTCTCATTTCAAAGCATTTTGGGTGTCAATAATGATTTTAGAAGGTAGTTGATGTCTTCAATTAGGGAGCCCTATTACAACCAGTTATATTTGGTCTTTATGTAAAATGGATAAAACACCTTTGTCAGTGTTTATGGATGAATATTCCTGACAGCCTTCTAAATATAAAGCAGCACTTGTGTGCTCCGTTGGTAAATACAGTGGTTAAAGTGCACACCATATGCTTAAAGACTTTACAATATAATAAGGAGGATTAATGAGATATGCATAACTATAAGTGTATTAAGTGGTGCAAAATAGGCAATAATTTTGAAAAATTCTATACAGTTTCAAAGAAAGCAATTGCATGTGGTTGTGTGTGGGAATAGAAACAGAAAGAGATTAAATGAAGATAATCTTTAGAATTAGATTTTGTAAGGTGGATACAAATTCTACAAAAAATGGTTAGAAGAGCCTTTCAGGCAAACAGAAAAGAAAGGGTAAAGACTTGTGACAGGAGTATATAAGTTGTGTTGGGTGGGGAACTACAGGTAGGTGTGAGGAAGCTATTGTGGTTGTATACGTTGAAAATAATCTAAGCCTTGACAAGACAAGTGCAAGTTGAAGAGAATAAGAGGATACAGATGGCACAGATATTCCAAAAGGAGGATATTTCTAACTTCAAGAAAAAATATAGGAGAAGAAATACACTTTGTTCAAATTCTGTTAGCAGAATAGTACTTAAAATCACATCGCTGTCAATATATACTTATGACTTCCAAGTCCATAACTTCAATCTAGACATTTTTCTTGGTCATAGAAACAATTAGACATTTTCACCTGAATATTTCACAGATACTTCGAACTAAATATGATCAAAGCTTAACTCCCCACTCTCTCTCTATACCTCAATTCTACTTCTCTGTTTACTTTCTGGGTTAATAACTTTAATGTCTATCCAGTTTTTGAAGCCAAAACCCTGGATATAATCTTTTGTTTACCTGCATTTCCATCCTTGACATCCAATCATTCTCCAGTTTCTAGAAAAATGTAGAACAGCCTGCTAAATCGCTCTCAGCCCTGTACCCACTACTCCATTGCTTCTATTATTGACTTAGTTCAGGTTTCACCATTCCTCACCTGAACTGTAGAAGCAGCTTTCTGACTGTTCTCTCTACCTCCAGCCTCACATTTCTCCAATCAATTCTCCCCCTGCCCTGGAAGATTTGTAAACTCGAATTGTATCAAGAATCTTGCTCGTTAAAGATCCACTGATAACTCCTCATTGCCTTTAAGGTAAGTAAAAACTTTAAGCATGTCACTTAAGATTCTTCCTGATATGATCTTTTTTCTCACCACTTGCGTGTATACACATTGTACTTTACCCATCCAAAAGAAATTGTGGTTCACAAAATGCCAAACATTTTGGTAAAACTGAAGTGGCAGACAGCATATCAGTGGTTGCCAGAAACCAGGGATGGGGAAAAGATCGGTAACAAAGGTGCATGAGGAAACTTTTTGAGGTGACAGCTATGTTTATTCATGCTTTTGTCAGTGGTTACATGCCTGTACATTTGTAAAACACATCAAATTGTATACTCAATGTTGCTGAATTTTACTTTATTTATTTATACCTCCAGAAAACTGATAATAAAGTGTCAACACAATGTATAACTGAAACTCAAAAATGAGTATAAGGAAAGTAATCTATATTAAAATAATATGCATTGCTACATGTAAATTCTCAGGCATATTTCTATCAGAAGACATGTATGCCTCTGGGGGGCACTAACTCCCACTCTGAGATATACTGTTATAAATCATTAGTACTTTGCAGTAAAATGAATTTGAGAAACATAAGGCTGCATTTTTGTTTGTGTGTTTGTTTTTTAAACATCTTTATTGGAGGATAATTGCTTTACAATGGTTAGTTTCTGCTTTATAACAAAGTGAATCAGTTATACATATACATGTATCCCCATATCTCCTCCCTCTTGCATCTCCCTCCCACCCTCCCACCCTCCCTATCCCACCCCTCTAGGTGGTCACAAAGCACCCGGGCTGATTCCCTGTGCTATGCGGCTTCTTCCCACTAGCTATCCATTTTACATTTGATAGTGTATATATATATCCATGCCACTCTCTCACTTCGTCCCAGCTTACTCTTCCCACTCCCAGGGTCCTCAAGTCCATTCTCTACGTCTGTGTCTTATTCCTGTTCTGCCCCTAGGTTCTTCAGAACCATTTTTTTTTTTAGGATTCCATATACATGTGTTACATATAGTATTTGTTTTTCTCTTTCTGATTTACATCACTCTGTATGACAGTCTCTAGGTCCATCCACCTCACTACAAATAACTCAATTTCGTTTCTTTTTATGGCTGAGTGATATTCCATTGTATATATGTGCCACATCTTCTTTATCCATTCATCTGTCGATGGACACCTAGGTTGCTTCCATGTCCTGACTATTGTAAATAGAGCTGAAATGAACATTGTGGTACAATGTCTCTTTTATTTTTTTTAACACTCTACTTATGACTATAGTTTTATTAGAGCAAAAAGATACAAATTAGAACCAGACAAAGGAAGATACACATAGAGAAAGATCTGGACGTCCCATATGTGAAGTTTCTTGTTGTCTTCTCTCTGTGGAGTCCAGATCCATTACCTCCTCCTGGCTACAATGTATAACAATAACTCTGCCCCTCCCCCCAAAAAATTGCCAACTGGGTAGCTCATCTGAGCTTCAGTGTCTAGAATTTTTATGGAGGCTTTATTACATAAACATGATTAGTTAAATTGTTGCCCATAGGGTTGAACTCAATTTCCAGCTTCCCTCCCCAGAGGTTGGGTTGGTATCACTTTACCCAAAGCTCTAACCCTTCAATGGTTTGTCTTTTGGGCATGACTAGACCCAATCTGGAATCATCTCATTAGCATAAAGTATTAGATATGGTCCATGGGGCCTACCATGCATAACCAATCACTCCTATCACTAAGGAAATTTCAAGGGTTTAAAAGTTACTTCCCAGGAACTGGGACAAAGGTCATATCTCTCTTTAGGTAAGGCCAAATTCCTTACTATACATATGCCCTTCTGTAAGTTTCGACTCCAAGGCACTGCCTGGTAAACTTCCTGCATGCTAATCACTGTCTCAGTCAGCTTCCCAAGGAACTCTGGACACCTTGTTACTAAGAAAATTAATTTGAGAAGGCCAGAAAGAGAGTTCCAAGGTAGTTTTTTGAATAGTAAGCAATGTTCTATGAATTACAAACCTGTTGCTGGGCTCAGTGATAGGAAGATTTAAGGAGAGGAGATGAAGAATAGACACTTCGGGGCAGGAAGGAGGTCCCCATAGAGAATCTTAATGAATCTGGAAATCCAAACTCAGAGATGTTTTATAGAAGGAAACTGCAGAGTTTGAAATAATAAGGTAACACACATATCTGCATGTGTATTATACTTTATAAATATATTTAAAATACTTGACCCCAGAGTAGAAATAAAATATGACTTATGAATAATAATTTATTTGTCTGCTGTCATCCTCCTGAAATTTATGCTCCTCAAATTTCTAAGCCAATTGTCAAACCCTAAGCACTCCCTGCTTCCCCATTCCTGATTTTTGTTACAAATATGATAAGGGTCCCAAAGTTCTTCCATTCATTAGACTTTGAAGGCATCGATTATGGGGATGACCTCAGCATTTAACACTGAGTACATTCCTGCCATTCTGGGAAGAGGAGGTTTCTGAAGAACAGAGGAACACTCCAACTGTTGTCCATTAGAATGGAGAGACAGGTGACACCAACTTGCAGAAGGTGCTTTATCTTCATTTTGCAGACATACTACTTTATTCTTGTTTCCATTGTCAAAATTCAGTAGCATATAGCTGTTCAGATTTTCAGGTGAGAAACCTAAACGTTTCCAGGTCACACAATCTCCCAAATTTTGTCATCTTAGATCCTTGTTTCCTCTTTCCCATATCAAAGCAATTAAAATATCTGAAAACTATGCCTCAGTTACATGATTTAATTTCCCCATCCTTCAAAAACAGTTCATATAGCCATTTTGCTCTTGCAAGAGTGTCCTAAATGGCTTTTCAATACTCAGTTTCTCTCCCTTTATGTGGCAACCAGACTGACTTTTTAGGTGGAACCAAAACTTATGATTTCTTTGCTTAAAACTTCTTAGTCATTTTCTATTCCTGCTGAGATAAAATTGGAACTCTCTGTCAAAGTTCTAAGGCCCTTCATTATTTAGCCTCTTCCATCCCTTTCCAGCTCCCTCACTGGTCCATGGACTGGCACCATCAGCATCATCTGGAAACTTCTAAATGCAAATGTTCAGGCCCCACACCACACCTGCTGAATCAGACCACTGTGGCTGGAACCCAGGTATCTCTATTTCAACAAGCCCACAAGGTGATTCCACTACACAGTAAACTTGAGTATCCACTTGTCTAGAAATATTGGCTTTCTTGGAGTTCTTCAAACCGACCATGTTCTTTCCAGCCTCTAGACCATTGCATTTATTTCTCTATGTCTAGAATATTCTTCCTCTTTCCTACTCAAATTTTTATTTAAATATCAGCACTTAAAGATGCCTTCCCTGACCTCCCATCTTTCTCCTAATGTTCTCTCCATCAAGTTAGTCTCTGTTCCCCTTTTACTATTATTATTATTTTTTCTAGGTACTAATATCATAATGAAAGTTTATTGTATTTCTTATCATTTAAGTTCAGCTTCATCACTGAAACTTTTCCTTGGGTTAGGTGGGTGGATATTCTTCTGGGGAGTAGAAAAAGAGACAGGTGCTCTCCCCAACCAACCACTCTCTCCCTTCTTTTCTTTTTTTTCATAACTCACACACATACACTGTATTTTATTTTTACAAGAGAGAAATAAACTGACACCAAGCATTGTAAATGGATGACCACAACAAAAGCAACAATGATTGCATTTACCAAACACGAAACACACTCACACTATATCATAATATTGACATTCAGTCCAGGAATCCTCCACTGTAACAGCTCCTTTACCTTGCAGTGAAAATTGATTTGTATATTTTTTGCCTCTGAGTCCTTGTGGGATTTTTTCTTTTTTTTATTCAAACAGAAAGACATGATTCTTTTTGAATTACGGTTTTCTAAGGGTATATGCCCAGTAGTGGGATTGCTGGGTCATATGGTACTTCTATTTTTAGTATTTTAAGGAACATCCATACGATTCTCCATAGTGGCTGTATCAATTTACATTCCCACAAACAGTGCAAGAGGGTTCCCTTTTCTCCACACCCTCCCCAGCATTTATTTTTTGATGATGGCCATTCTGACTGGTGTGAGGTGATACCTCACTGTAGTTTTGATTTGCATTTCTCTAATGATTAGTGATGTTGAGCATCCTTTCATGTGTCTGTTGGCAGTCTATATCTTCTTTGGAGAAATGTCTGTTTAGGTCTTCCACCCATTTGTGGATTGGGTTTTTGTTTTTGGATATTGAGCTGCATGAACTGCTTGTAAATTGTGGAGATTAATCCTTTGTCAGTTGCTTCATTTGCAAATATTTTCTCCCATTCTGAGGGCTGTCTTTTCATTGTGTTTATGGTTTCCTGTGATGTGCAAAAGCTTTTACGTTTCACTAGGGCCCATTTGTTTATTTTTGTTTTTATTTCCATTTCTCTAGGAGGTGGGTCAAAAAGGATCTTGCTGTGATTTATGTCATAGAGTGTTCTGCATATGTTTTCCTCTAAGAGTTTTATAGTGTCTGTCCTTACATTTAGATCATTAATTCATTTGGAGTTTATTTCTGTATATGGTGTTAGGGAGTGTTCTAATTTCATGTTTTACATGTAGCTGTCCAATTTTCCCAGCACCACTTACTGAAGAGGCTGTCTTTTCTCTATTGAATATTCTTGCCTCCTTTATCAAAGATAAGGCAACCATATGTGCATGGGTATATCTCTGGGCCTTCTATCCTGTTCCGTTGATCTACATTTCTGTTTTTGTGACAGTACGATACTGTCTTGATTACTGTAGCTTTGCAGTATAGTCTGAAGTGAGGAAGCCTGATTCCTCCAGCTCCGTTTTTCTTTCTCAACTTTACTTTGGCTATTCGGGGTCTTTTGTGTTTCCATATGAATTGTGAAATTTTTTGTTCTAGTACTGTAAAAAATGCCATTGGTCGTTTGATAGGGATTGCACTGAATCTGTAGATTGCTTTGAGTAGTAGAGTCATTCTCACAATGTTGATTCTTCCAATCCAAGAACATGGTATATCTCTCCATCTGTTTGTATCATCTATAATTTCTTTCATCAGCGTTTTATAGTTTTCTGCATACAGGACTTTTGTTTCCTTAGGTAGGTTTATTCCTAGGTATTTTATTCTTTTTGTTGCAGTGGTAAAGGGGAGTGTTTCCTTAATTTATCTTTCAGATTTTTCATCATTAAGGTATAGGAATGTAAGAGACTTCTGTGCATTAATTTTGTATCCTGCTACTTTACCAAAATCAATGATTAGCTCTAGTAGTTTTCTGGTAGCATCTTTAGGATTCTCTATGTATAGTATCATGTCATCTGCAAACAGTGACAGCTTTACTTCTTCTTTTCTGATTTGGATTCCGTTTATTTCTTTTTCTTCTCTGATTGCTCTGGCTAAAAATTCCAAAACTATGTTGAATAATATTGCTGAGAGTGGACAACCTTGTCTTGTACCTGATCTTAAGGGAAATGGTTTCAGTTTTTCACCACTGAGAATAATGTTGGCTGTGGGTTTGTCACATATGGCCTTTATTATGTTGAGGTAAGTGCTCTCTATGCTTACTTTCTTGAGAGTTTTTATCATAAAAGGGTGTTGAATTTTCTCAAAAGCTTTTTCTGCATCTATTGAGATGATCATATGGTTTTTATTCTTCAGTTTGTTAATATGGTTTGTAACATTAATTGATTTGCATATATTGAAGAATCCTTGCATTCCTGGGATAAACCCCACTTGATCATGGTGTATGATCCTTTTAACGTGCTGTTGGATTCTGTGTGCTGGTATTTGGTTGAGGATTTCTGCATCTATGTTTATCAGTGATATTGGCCTGTTGTTTTATTTCTTTGTGACATCTTTGTCTGGTTTTGGTATCAGGGTGATGGTAGCCTTGTAGAATGAGTTTGGGAGTGTTACTCCCTCTGCTATATTTTGTTAGAGTTTGAGAAGGATCGGTGTTAGCTCTTCTTGAAATGTTTGATAGAATTCGCCTGTGAAGCCCTCTGGTCCTGGGCTTTTGTTTGTTGGAAGATTTTTAATCACAGTTTCAATTTCAGTGCTTGTGATTGGTCTGTTTATATTTTCTATTTCTTCCTGGTTCAGTCTTGGAAGGTTGTGCTTTTCTCAGAATTTGTCCATTTCTTCCAGGTTGTCCATTTTATTGGCATAGAGTTGCTTGTAGTAATCTCTCATGATCCTTTGTATTTCTGCAGTGTCAGTCGTTACTTCTCCTTTTTCATTTCTAATTCTATTGATTTGAGCCTTATCCCTTTTTTTCTCAATGAGTCTGGCTAATGGTTTATCAATTTTGTTTATCTCCTCAAAGAACCAGCTTTTAGTTTTATTGATCTTTGCTACTGTTTCCTTCATTTCTCTTTCATTTATTTCTGATCTGATATTTATTATTTCTTTCCTTCTGCTAACTTTGGTGGTTTTTTGTTCTTCTTTCTCTTATTGCTTTAGGTGTAAGGTTAGGTTGTTTATTTGAGATGTTTCTTATTTCTTGAGGTAGGATTGTATTGCTATAAACTTCCCTCTTAGAACTGTTTTTGCTGTACCCCATAGGTTTTGGGTCATCGTGTTTTCATTGTCATTTGTTTCTAGGTATTTTCTGATTTCCTCTTTGATTTCTTCAGTGATCTCTTGATTATTAAGTAGTGTATTGTTTAGCCTCCTTGTGTTTGAATTTTTTACAGATTATTCCTGTAATTGATATCTAGTCTCATAGCATTGTGGTTAGAAAACATACTTGATACAATTTCAATTTTCTTAAATTTACCAAGGCTTGATTGGTGGCCCACAATATGATCTACCCTGGAGAACGTTCCATGAGCACTTGAGAAGAAAGTGTATTTTACTGTATTTGGATGGAATGTCCTATAAATACCAGGCTTCTTGGTGCCTGCAGCAGCAGCCTTAGCCTTTCATGCCCGTCTCGCATATCCATGCTGATAGCCAAGGCTCATGCCCGTCTCTGGAGCTTGTTTAGGTAGTGCTCTGAATTCCCTCTCGTCGCACACCCCAAACAAATGGTTTCTTGCCTCTTAGGCAGGTCCAGACTTTTTCCTGGACTCCCTCCCGGCTCGCTGTGGTACACTAGCCCACTTCAGGTTGTGTTCATGCAGCCAACCGCAGTCCTCTCTCTGGGATCTGACCTCTGAAGCCCCTGCCTGCCCCGGCAGGTTAGCAGAAAAGCCTCTCAGGCTGGTGAGTGCTGGTCGGCACCAATCCTCTGTGGGAATCTCTCTGCTCTGCCCTCTGCACCCCTGTTGCTGCACTCTCCTCCATGGCTCTGAAGCTACTCCCCACCCCCCCCCCCCGTCTCTACCAGTGAAGGGGCTTCCTAGTGTGTGGAAACGTTTCCTCCTTCACAGCTCCCTCCCAGAGGTACAGGTCCCGTCCCTATTCTTTTGTCTCTGTTTTTCCTTTTTTCTTTTGCCCTACGCTGGTATGTGGGGAGTTTCTTGCCTCTTGGGAAGTCTGAGGTCTTCTGTCAGCGTTCAGTAGGTGTTCTGTAGGAGTTGTTCCACATGTAGATGTATTTCTGATGTATTTGTGGGGAAGAAGGTGATCTCCATGTCTTACTCCCCACCATCTTGAAGGTCTTCCCTAAGAAGACTGTTTTGAATGTTAGTGAGAAGGCAGCAAGGGAAATGATAATGGCCTGAACTACATTAAAATTTTTGAAGATGGAGAAAAAAAATATTACTCAGAACATAAAGCTCCTAACTATAACATTTTGGTATCAGGTGTAAATCACAAAATTCGTTCTCAATAAAGCAAGGATGACATGTTTCTAAATACATTTACCATTTAGAAAGTAGAAATGCTAAGCAGACATAAAAATGCAGGCAGTTATTAATGCACTGCACGTTCTATAATTGCTTCTCATCTCACTCATGATATATTTTTTAAAATTTATTAATTTCATAAGCTCATGTTAAATGTATATATATGCATTTGTATATATTCACCAAAATTTATATATATACACATATATATATATATATATGTGTATATATATACACACACACACACACATATATAAGACAAGAGAGCCATGTGCTCCAACACAGGTAACATGCATATTTTTACTACAAAGTCACATTTTTCAGATGGAAAAAGGTTAGTTTGTCTCCACTGTCAGTTTCACGTATATTCACCTCATACATATGCAGCAGTAAAGAGTCTCTGATCTCAAGAAAATTATATTCTACAAATCCACGTTAGTAGAGTGCACTTACCAAAATATGAAATATTATGAGAAATTTAAATGACAATAGGTGTTAAAACCAGATATTTACATTTTAAATTATTTTTAAGTTGCTCTCGTGAACTCTGTATAAAAGTGAAGTAAATGGTGTTTATATAAACTGTATTTACAAATATCATCATTGATTCTTTTAAATGTCTAACCTCTGAATTCACTGTAGTTGTATAATGAACAAATTAAAGAACCTATTGGCGATAAAATTTGAGTTGGCATTACAGGGTGATTGTTTGCAAATACGGCTACAAAAATTCCTCCCCTCCTGCAAGCACTTCTGCAAGGTGTGCCATGTGACTCTACTTCTTGCATCTAGAAGTAGAGTCTGTTTCCCTAATCCTGAATCTGTGCTGGCCATGCAACTTGCTTTAGAAAGTAGAAAATGCAGGGGAAGTTGGACTGTGGCACTTAGAAATTAAAGAGGCCTTGCAGCTTTCATTTTTCTCTCTTGCAATCATACTATAAAGAAGCTCTGCTAAATTCCTGGACAATGAAGGACCATGTGGAGAAAAATCAAGGCACCCCAGCAGACTGTAAGCACTAAAAAGAAGAAATGTGAGTAAGATCTTCCTGAACCTTCCAGCCCAGACAACCCTCCAAATGAATGTAACCACATGAAGGGGTCCAGGAGAAAATGCAGAGAAACCACCAAGGCATCCACAGAATTATGAAACAATCAGTTATTGTTCTAAGTAGATTTGGCATAGTTTATTACATCAATATAGTAATAACTATTGCTGTTAGTCATGGCTGGAACACTCTAAATCAGTATTAAAGTACTACCATTTACAAAAACCTAAAACATTTGGCGTTGGCTTTGGGACTGGGAAGAAATGGAGATGGGAACATGGCAGGTAGATCATTATTAGAAGCTGGAAGGGCAGTGAGAAAGCTGATAAAGAGACCAAAGAGGCCAAAGAAAAGGAGACCCATGCCATATATAGGCCAAAAAAATGTCACCAGTGGTAATTAAAATTATAAAATGGATGTCTGGAACTTGTGTATTTGGTTAAAGGGAATTTCAGGTAGACTTTGGTTTTGTTTTCCCTTTAAAGGTGCATATTACAAGGTATGAGAAAAGAATGATGAACTAACAAAAGAACTGTTCAGTTTGCAGTTAGAACTTTTAGAGAAATGTGGAAATTCTAAGGCAGAATTATGAGAACTCAGAAATTGCTGTTTAAGCCAGTGTGCTTTGGGGTGTTACACAGAAAAGGATAATTGCCACAGCATCTAACCTTGTCTATAACAAAAGAAGAAAAAATGCATTTGTCCTTAACTAAAGTCATTTGTTCAACTTAAGATTTTTTAAAATTTGAGTAAAATGTGTTATTTGCATTAGCTTGAACCACATGAACTTGCACATAGTCAACCATTCTATTCCACAAAGATGGAAATTTCATATGATTCACCCTCAAAGGTATTTCTTATTTTCTCCAACAATTTATTTCATTTTAGTACTTTCCTCTTTCTTCTTTCCTTCCTTCCATTCCACTAAATAACAAACATTTAGTCAGTATCTATAACAAAAAGTACTGTGATAATATAAAAATGCATCAGCTTCAAAGTTTCCCATAAGGTATTTACAATACAGTAAAATATAATTTAATGATAGTGTGTCTTAAATCTGTAAGATATTTTATAGTATACAGCACATTTCTTAATTTTTTTCAGCATTATTTTTATATTGTCACTATGAGATAGATGGGGACAACAAAGCACAGTGTTCCACAGGACTTATAATCTAAATTATATTATAAGCGTTGCATAATTTACTGAGCTCTGTTTCCTCACGTGAAATTTAGATCTCCCCCGTGTAAAAATGGAAATAGTATTTCCTTTTCAAGCTTAATAATGATTAATGAAAATAATGCATGTAAAAAACTTAACTCAGAGCCTAGTTCGTGTTAAGTCCTCAAAATGTTAGACAGACCAAAATTTCTGTCAGTTATTATTAGTGTTATTACTTAGTATTATTATTTCATTCTTATCACCATTTCACTGACAAGGAAAGCAGGATCCAGTGAGTTTAACTAAGTCATAAAGTAGCAAATGCAGGTGTGAAAACCAAATCTTTTGATACCTGTCCAGTTTTTTCCTCCGAGAGCCACCCTGGCCTTTTGAAAACTTTAAATATTGTACTTAGATGTATTATCTCCAGAAGAAACTCTTTATTTTTTTTGTTTTCGTTTTAACATCTTTATTGGAGTATAATTGCTTTACAATAGTATGTTAGTTTCAGCTTCAGAACAAAATGAATCAGTTATATATATACATATGTTCCCATATCTCTTCCCGCTTGCGTCTCCCTCCCTCCCACCCTCCCTATCCCACCCCTCCAGGCGGTCACAAAGCACCGAGCTGATCTCCCTGTGCTATGCGGCTGCTTCCCACTAGCTATCTACCCTACGTTTGGTAGTGTGTATATGTCCATGCCTCTCTCTCGCTTTGTCACGGTTTACCCTTCCCCCTCCCCATAGCCTCAAGTCCATTCTCTAGTAAGTTTGTGTCTTTATTCCTGTTTCACCCCTAGGTTTTTCATGACATTTTTTTTTCTTAAATTCCATATATATGTGTTAGCATACAGTATTTGTCTCTCTCTTTCTGACTTACTTCACTCGGTATGACAGACTCTAGGTCTATCCGCCTCATTACAAATAGCTCAATTTCGTTTCTTTTTATGGCTGAGTAATATTCCATTGTATGTATGTGCCACATCTTCTTTATCCATTCATCCGATGATGGACACTTAGGTTGTTTCCATCTCTGGGCTATTGTAAATAGAGCTGCAATGAACGTTTTGGTACATGACTCTTTTTGAATTATGGTTTTCTCAGGGTATATGCCCAGTAGTGGGATTGCTGGGTCATATTATGGTAGTTCTATTTGTAGTTTTTTAAGGAACCTCCATACTGTTCTCCACAGTGGCTGTATCAATTTACATTCCCACCAACAGTGTAAGAGGGTTCCCTTTTCTCCACACCCTCTCCAGCATTTATTGTTTCTTAAATTTGTGTGCATGTGTCAGAACCTCTACCATTTACCTCCCTCATTTTGAAATACATTTAGCTTAAGAAAAATCAAGATGAAGTTTGTCTTTGATGGACTTTTAAATGATAATTGCATTTTTATAGGAAAAATAACTGATTAATTCAGGTTTTATAGGGGTTTCTGGACACTCTGAGAAAAGATGAATAATGAGTTTAGACATAACATTTCTAAACATTTTACTATGTTATAATTTGGTCTCATCATGGATTACACCCTTGATTTTATAGATTATCCTAGTAAAACATTTAAAAATAAATGCTTAATATAGATTTTCTGAGATTAATCTGGTATTTTTAGTATATCAAGACTAAACGCACCAGAGGGTTTAGGGTTTTTCTTTTCTCTGATTTTATTATAAAGCCTTAAAAGCCAACTAGAAATATATATTAATAAACTATAAAATATTCTAGATTTTGCATTGGTTTGGCCTAATTCTGTTAACAAAACATAAAAGCAGGGGAAGGCGGGGGGCTGTCTCTTTCACAATATCTTCTTCACAGCTGCTTTTTTCTCTTTGCAATTTCATCTCTATCCAATTTATTCAAATACTTTAATCTTCCTGTATGTTTGAGTTAATTACCTTAAAATTTTCCTCTGCTCTAAAATTTGGTAGATTCTCTGACAATACTGCTTCTACCACTCCCTTGCTCCAAAACACTTTAGCGGCTTCCTAACCTTAACTGCTTTAAATAGACTCTCCTCTCACTGACTTTCAAAGCCATCCATGTGTATTGCACTCTTACCTAATCAATTTTATTTTGAATTCCTCCAAAATGTACCATATGCTTGGACAGTGCCAGTGTCATTACTGTTGCATAAGTAGCTTACCACTTTTATTTTAGTTCTGGATGTTGATTCCTTCATTCCTGTTGCCTTCCCCTCAAATTCCTTCAACTAAGAGGCACACTCCAAACAGCGCTCGAAGTCCTCCATCCACTCGCTGACAGTTGTGTCATTATTATTTAATGCTTTCTAAGACTGACTTCACATTCTACCTTATACTTTTTTTTTCTTTTTTTCAGTAGGAAGAATGGTAATATAAAATGCAGTGTCTGACTGTGAGCCAGGGTCACTGCAAATACAGTGCTGGTTTAGTTATACCTGGGAATCAATCCAGCTAACCCAATGTAGTCTGTAGTCTTTGCAGGGGCTTGTCTGTAGGGGTTTGTCTGTTGGTTTCTTCTAAAAGAGAGAAGTACTCATGTGCCTGCTACTTCTCTTTCCTTTCTTTTGTTTTATGGTGTTTTTTGTTTTTTTCAAATCTCTGCTTCTTTTATCTAATTACTTATGTATCTTCTTCCCATGAAATATTAAACCCATTTAAATATTTTAGCAACCATTACCTATTCCAACATTATCCAGATTATACCATAAATATTTTAATCCTGTCATTTGTCATTTGATAAGTGTTGCCTTTTATTGTTAAAAAGTAATTGGAGAATTTTTACTTTTTCTTGTAAACTATACTGTAAGATACTTCAAGTAAAAGACTTCAGCTCATCATCCATAGTTTAATAAATGCTTAAACATTCAGACTTGATTTTACTTCTACCCCAACTTATAATTAGTAGTCCAGTTAAGAATTTTGGCAAATGCATACTACCTTGTAACTTGTTCTTATATTATGTCTTAGAATCTCAAAGATAAGGACAATTTCTTAAAATCTTTCTATACTGCCCTAAAGACCAGTGTTATGCATGTATTTGATACTTTCAAAAAACCTTGGTAGTTGACTCACTGAATGAGGTATAAATTATCTGAGTAGAAGTGAGATCCTCGGAAGAATATTTAATTAAGCTTCATGCCAGGAGCTTGACACAATTTTTGACTTATTAATTTGATATGAACCTTTGTGAATGACTAATGTTTCCATTTTAAAAATAATAGGAATGCCTACTAATTGGTTTGAGCCTAAGAACATTAAATTAAGTATATTACTGGAAACATTTATCTGGCCACTCACATGTGGGCATCCCCAGAATCACAACAGACTTGGGTGGAAACCACATAAAAACAGTCTTACTCGTATTATCTCACTCTGTCATTCTCCACTGTGCTATTACATGCTTTACTCCTTTATCACATTACCTAGGGCATTTATTCCTTACTCTTTTTATTCTTCTTGAAAATCCCACCTTGTCTCCATCTCTTTCTTGTGACTTTGCTCCTCATTTCACCTGTCAGTTATTAACACTCTTATGTTAGACATGTTTGCCTTTAACTTTATCTGTATGTTCAACCACTGTAGCATCTATCCAAGTCAGAGAAAGTAATATTCAGATTTACATCAAAGAATTTTAGTTTTATCTGTGACTTTCAACTTCTCTTCCAAAATACTCAACATCCTTACTTCATGAAATAGCCTCTACCTTCCTCTACATTTGTTTCTTCCTCTATGCATATTAGTATGCTCAAAATTTTTCTTCCACAAAATATGCCATTTTTACATTAAGTTCCTTCTACATCCCATCACATATTTCCACCAAACTTCTGAGAATGAAAGGCCTATGCTTTAATTAAGTCCCCAAATTACTACCTCCAATTCACCCAGTGATTTACTTTAATCTGAATTTTGTCCTCATCAACTCACAATTCTCACTAAATATCTACTATAGAAATACAGTGATCGTCCTTCAGATTCCAGTTTTCTTGATTTCATGGCAAAATTTGTGAGTGCTGACCATTTTCTCCTTTTTCAAACATTTTTTCACCCTTGGTTTCTGAGATAATTTCCCCTCTCCATGTACATTACACACCACTGGCCTCCTACTCTCAATCTGCTTTGTGAATTCCTCTTTTGCTATGCATCTCATAAGAGTTAACATTCCGAAGGTTTCAATATTTTAAATCCTTTTACCACACTACATTCTACCTGGGAATTGATCTATATCCAGGGAGTAACTACAATCTATATTTTAATAGCCAAATAAATTTAATCTCACTTGCAAACACTAAGTGATTGATATATTTTCTTTATTTCATTTACCCTAAAAATCAATACATGATCGAAACTTTAAATATCTGTTCAACCTATTAAGTCCTAAATATCTAATATCTACTTCAGCAGTTTAGATATTCACTATATCTTGTTTGAAATTTTTAACAGTCTTTTCATCATACTTTTTACTTCTCTAGTCTCATCTCCTTCAACCTAGTCCTACTCTGCTGTGACTATAGTGCTTCTTACATCCAACTCTGCTCTTGTTCTCTCCTCAGTTTTTCAGTTGCTCCCTTTGCCTTCAGACAGAAATTTAAATTATTAGGTATGGCACTGAAAGCCCTTTAAAATCTGATCCGCTGTCTCACCACCTCAATCTCCTATGGCTTCACATTCTATACTATGTAAATCCCAGTTCAATTTTGCTCTCTTGTGCTTCTGTGTTTTCACTGAAATGCTCTCTATTCTCTTATATGAAGCTGTCCCTGAGGCTCCCTAAATATCCCTTCTCCTATATCCCCCTACTCTCTATTCTTAGCCCTTAAAGTAAAAAAAAAAAAAAAAAAAAAGTTTTGTAATGTTATAAGGTTATAATATTATAACATATTTTATGTTCATCTGTCTTTATCTCATAAAATATATTCTTTAAGTCCATGTCTTATCTCTTTTAATCCATAAGAATGAACTAATTCTATAAATGGTATTGCATGCAGTGACAGTTTTAATCAACAAATACTAAAAGCACAACTATTATTATGAAGAGTGATCGCTATATTCTTTTAATCCTAAAAATGAATCCACTTAAATGCTCAAAATATTTGAGACTCAAGCACAATAGAATAAGCCTGACTTGAGAAACAAGGAATTTGGATTAGTTGTATCTTGCCCTACTAATTTACTGTGTGATTTCCAGAAAATCATTCATCATTTCTCACCTTAGTTCCCTCCTCTGAAAAATGATAGATATATATTAAATGCCAAGAAGAATTATTTCACTTTTTTCATTTAAAATGAGAGCATGTCTATGCATAATTATCATCTTTAACCAAAATGTTCATTTATAAAGAAGCTTAAGACATATTCTCAATAGTTCTCCATTTTATATTTTATAATAATATTTTTCATTCCATGAGAATTATGGATTTTTTTTTTAATGAAAAAGGATAACCTCTCTTTGGTTTTACATCTGATTCTATCCAGAAGCTCTTTTGTAGAAATATAAAGGCATGAGATGACTGACTCTTTGGACGACATATATTCCATTTTAGAACAAAGAAAATGTTCAGGACTGCCTTTATTTTATATGGCTGTGCAAAGGTCAAAATATTCAGAATTATCTTCAATATTTTTCTAACCTGATATCATCTTTTTTTCATATGCAATTCAATGGTTTACCCATGAAGTTTTATAATCGAGCCAAGTTCATCTGATCAAGGGCTCACATTCTATTAATCATCTAGATTCCATTTGATTGCCTTTTTGTATTTTGTGTGTTCCTCACATTTCAACAAATGTGAATCACTAGTCTAATGATAAAATAAAAAAGATGACAGAATAACAAAAGATGTATAAACTGAGTGTATTGGATTTAAATTATAATTATTTTGTCACTCATATTTTTGTTACAAATTTTTCTAGTAGTCACTGTGATGAATCTTGTCATATACATATACTCGGTCTAATATCAGTTAGAGAGACATAGTATTTTTTAAAAACTATAATACCTGATGAAATCATTTAAATAGTTTTGCCTAAAATACTTAAAACTATATCCATCAGACATAGCAGTATTTTACCTGGTTTTGCCAGCTGTTACCCAAAACTGTTAGTTTGCCCACTTTAAGCAATAATCAAGGTTAAATATTTATCTCAGTTAAAAATAGCAAATGATGTAGGTTAGTGCTGAGACAAAAGAATAATTTGCAGAAGAATAAATGAGACAGAAGATTTAACTGTCAACAATAGACATTTATTAATGATTTTTCTGTAGGTCGTTTAGACCAGGCTCTGAATACAGACATGGCTACTATTCGAGAAGTTATAGTCCAAGACGGCAGTCATTAGAGAAATAGGAAAAGAAAATAAATATATTCTAATACATATCCATGTCATTTATACAATAATTATGTTATGTCTTTCAGGAGTAAGGAGAAATATGTCAATGAGATGAGAAAAGGGAAAATAGCAATGATATACTCATATCCAAATAGGAGAACATATCAAGTCTTCCCAGATTACTTTAGGAAGCATTCATGGCAGAAATAACACATAGGGAATTTTTTAACTATAGAGAAGATAATAACAATGTTCCAGATACCTGGAGCGCACTATGGACTGATTGCCCAATGAAGAATAAAGAATTTATAGAATGACTTGTTGACTGACTGAAATGAGTGAAATATAGAGATTTCATGATTATGATACTGTTTCATAGAGCATTTTAATCATTTCTCTTTTAAAAATCATACTCTTAAAACTTAGTATAATTATTAACAGAGATGAACAGTCTTACTGGGAAGAAGCCTGAATCACAACAGAGGCATGGCAAGAGTAGAAACTGAAGTGAGGTCCAGAGAAGATGAAAAGAGTCTGTTCCCATGTTTATATTTAAGCTTCACTGGGGAAGGATTATAGCATTTATAAGTCCAGTGCCTAGTATACTGCCTGCTCACTGTCAGCTAGTAGTTTAAAAATTGTTGCTATAGAGTACAAGAATGAATAAATAGCCCCAATATTATACAGATTCTGAGTAATTGTGTAGAGCTCTTGAAAACTGGGATTGTACAAGTGGAATTTACATATGTCTTATTTTGTAGTCAGTATCAGTCACAGTAAACTGAATGTATTTGGGTGGTATTAACAGGAAAATTTGTGAGATATTAACCATCACTGCCTCCCGGAAGTAACAATTTTCAATGTTGTTGTTTTACTTTATGGTACTCATCTGTATATTTCTCAGTAACTTGCTGATGTTTAAATGGCTTTTTCTGTTAGTAGTAAATATTAGATAAAGACAATTTCACCCTGGAAGGTCAGAATTGTGCTCTTTCATAACCTTTATTTTTATTATAATATTTTAAATCTATTTTCAATGATTACAATTTATTAAAATATTACAGACAGGTTCTATAGTGCTATATACACACTATCTCGGTGTTAATTGCTCATCTTTTGGTTTGATAATTTTTTTGTCAAAAGTATAAATTTCCTCTCAATACATTCAAATGCATGAAATGATTTATAAATTACTTTTTTTTTTTTTTTTTCCCCTTGACAACATCTCTTCTGGACCTTCTTTCTTGAATGATTTTTCTCTAGGTCTGCTACACAGTTGCTCTTCTATAATCTGTCTTCACTATTATCCTGTAAAATCCTTTAAGTCTTATTTCTGTGTTGGACCCCCTGTTTCCTAATTCCCTTGACTTCCTTTTTTTGGATTCATTCTCTTGTTTTGGTAGGGCACAACCTTTCAGTAGTTTCTAAGGAATGGGTGTACACATGGTGACATTTTTGAAAGCCTTCATGTATGAGAATGTCTTTGACAACCCTCAGTTTTCATTGGCCAGGTATGGAATTCTGCATTGGAAGTCATTTCCATTGAATTTTCAGGTATTGTGTCATGGTCTTCAAGCTTCCATCTTGTCTGTTTGAGAAAACTGATATTTTAAAGCCTGACCGTTTCATAATATGTTGTTTTTATCTCCCATCTCAGGAAGTATTTAGGATCTCCCCTTAGGCACAGATGTTCTGCAGTTTCGCAGCAATGAGACTTGGTATAGCTCTTTTTCATACATTTTACTGGTGGACCCATTCGGTGTGAAATACTCACATGCTTTAACTTTGTATTGTGTGCCTGAATTGTTTCATTAAAAATTCTTTGTCTTCTTTTCCTCTGTTCTCTATTCTTGGTAATTTTATTATTTGGTTATTGCGTTTTCTAGATAGCCCTTTAATTTTATTTTTCTGTTCTCTTCCAATCTATCTATTTGCCCTTACATTCTCTTTCTGATAGATTTCCTCCATTTTATATTTTATTAAGGTTTTTATTCCTGCAATTGCATTTTAATTTTAAAGACATAAATCTATTCTTTGAGATTGAAGAATGTTTTAATTTCATGGTTGTAGTATCTCACTGAAGCTATCTGATGACACTGATGTTAGTTTTTAAAGTTTTCTTTCATTCCCAGTATTGTATTTATATTAAATTCTTTATACCATCTTCACAATTGTGGGGGGAGGGCCCACCTGTCAGTTTTTAATAGGTCTTTCTTTTTGACTACTCAGTTTTTCCAGAGAAGATACAGCAATCTCCTGCCTGGCAGCAAGGGGAATAGATAAGTCTGGCTGCCAACTTTCTTAACAACAAAAGGAAAAAGGAAGCTGAGCTTTTGCCAGTTAGTAGCTATATGAATACCTAAAAATTAATAAGTGAAACAAATTAAAATAAATAATTTGTGTTATTTATGCCTTTTTTTCTTTTTACTTGATATTTTGTTAAAAGGACCAACAAACCAATGGTGCCAATCGCAAGGATAAGAGAAATGGTGCAGATTTCAACTAGGAAAAATATAACTAGGTTTTTAACTTACTAGACCAATCTGTATGTGACGTCAGTAAGCCTTACAGGACAATAGTTCCTTTATAAGGGCAAAGTTTTTAAATAAGTTAACTATACATGATGATGATGGTAGTAGTGATCTTCAACTATATTTGACCATGCTCCCTCCTCCATTACTGCGCGTGTGTATCATATACATATGATATGAGATACATATACATGCGATGTGTTAATTATAAAACATACAATTAAATGAGGAAAGATGGATGTGTTAGTCAGGGTCTTTGCAGAAAAGAGACAATTTTGGAACTCTGAAAACAATGAATATATTATTTACAGAGTTATGAATAAGGCTAAGGGAACCAACAAAGATTGTTGATAGAAGCATGGACTAGCAACACCAGAAAAGGTATCACTCCATTCTCTAAAGGGATCAGGGAAGGAAATAGGGATCCTAGAGCCAAGGAGGGAGCAGAAACCTTGGAAAACAAGTTGTCTAATAGCATCTGTAACTATAGAGGAAAGCAGCCACTTCCATGATCCTGGTGTCCAAGCAGACAGCAAACAGGAGCTGGGAGAGAAATACCTTAATTTCACTCTCATCTTCTGATCTCTTTTTGATCTCTCCCATTGGCTAAACCCAACTAGAATCCAAAGGGCAATGAACCTAGATGACTATGCCCTTAGACCACAGTCTACCTAAGGCACACAGCAGGACATAAAAGGGTGAAGAATGGATCTCATGGTACAAAGAGAGAATGACCAATTAAATAGAATCCAAAATTATATATAAATACAAGTTCCACTATTTTCTTCCCATGCCAAGGAAGACTTCTTACTCTAAGCATCTTACTTTGGTGAACATTGTTTTAGAACTCAGGAAGCAAAGTTGAAAATAGAAGTGAGCTGTGGTCATTGTGAGAAATCTCCTTCTACCTGAAACTTTTCTTAATGAGAAGTGATTTTATACTTTAATCACCAGGGATTTACTAAATTTAATGAATCACCAGCATTTTACTAAATTATACATTCTGATTCAATAAATCTGGAGTGGTGACCGATTCTGCATCTCTATCCAATGTCCAGCTGGTGTCAAATCTTGTGGTCAGAGGACTACACTTTGAATAGCAACTTTTAACAGGACAAAGAGCACAGGTCATCAATTACCTGCCTTATCTATTACTTTCAAAATACTTTAGCCTTAGGCAAAAATCTTAAGCCTGGCAAGTCTGCAGGTTTCCCTGTGAAATAAGAAGCTTAACCAGATAATCTCCAATAGCCTTTAAGACTAAAAAGTGTGATTCTGTGAAGTTTATAGGTAGTTTTTGTACTTTATGATTAAATCACAAATTAATAATGACTTTCCCACGTTGTGTATTATTTTAAAATAATTCAAGGCACAAGTTAACAAGGAATAGAACAATTTTAGTGAAACAATTTGAAAGACAGGCCTCATAGCTAAGAATAAGTACTAAATGAAGGGTGGTAAGAAATATATTATTTTCTTGTCATATATTTGCCATATTAAGGTTGCATGTAATTAAAAATTCTATTGTTCTTTTGAATATTAATACACATTTTGGAGCAATGACGTTACTAATACAATATGTACATAACAATATACTGTTTGTCTAAAGAATTACTGACATGAAAATATTATGTCCATAATTATGGATACGGTTAAACTCTAGTGAGCTTCCATTTAAATCACAATGTGCACTTATTATATTATTCTAAGTAGACCTGCACTTGAATAAACCTATGATCTCCGTGTTTACTGATGTCTACCTCCCTCTTCTAACACTGTGAGCCTTTAGAGTCCTGGAATAGCGGGAAACACACATATAACCACATCTAACTTAAGGTATCTTTGGCTATTTTATTGACGCCTTACATGACCTCACAAGGCATTCAGTAAAAAGGAAGAATGGGTCAGAAACTATTCATCCATTGTACTATTTCATTATATCTTCCTCATTGTCTCATTCCATAAGCATAAGAATTCACATCCTATACCATATAACAAGGTCTTTTTAAGCAAAGATGGAAAGAATATGTCTGCTAATAGGAACCCTGTCTCCAGTTTTGTCTTATAGACTAATATTATCTTCTTGGATTTTTCGACTTCTTAAAACCCACAATATTTGCCTCTGACCCCATAAGGTTTACTGTGGAATTAGGTGTTTTCTCTCTGTTTTTCACGAAAAGCTTTACTTGGTGAAAGTAAACATATACATCCGCATAGATAACCAGAATACAACATTTAGGGTCATCCTTGGTATATTGTTCCAGGAACCCCTGCAGATACTCAAATCTGTGGATGCTCAAGTTCCTTGTATAAAATGGTGTAGCATCTGTGGATTCTGAGGGCTGACTGTATATAGATCCTACTCATGAATTTGGGAAAGGTAAAATTTTAAATTAAACAAAATGATAGTATAGGTTAGGAAATCCAGGGTGATTACCAATAAAATCATAACAATTTTTCTGGAAAAACAGATAATAGGCATCTTTAACTTCAACAATCCAGAAGAGCACTTCTAATTCTGATCAATGCCCCTGGGCTTTGATGACATTGATTTTGGTTTTTGAAGTTTTATTCTATGCCCCTACTCATTCCATCCCTAATATTTTTCACCTTAATGTCTTCATTTGTAATATCAGAGGATTAAATGAGAAACTAAGAATCCTTCTGAAATGTATCCAATATTTTTATAAATCTCTAAATTTTTGCTTCTTTATTTGTCAGTTAAAAATAAAACAATAAAACACTATACTCAAATAAAGGCAAGACATTTAAAGATGACTACACCTGGATCTAACCTGATCTCTTTAATCACTCTTTTCCCTTACCAAAACATCTACTGACTTGCAATTGTAGCTTGTTTTCTTTCTTTTTCTCAGGGTCATTATATATATATTTACTTTCTGTGATTTTATACTTTATATATATTTACCTTCTGCAGTAAGGGTTTTAAAAATGCAGGTATAAATTAATCCACTACTTAAGCACTTTTTAAAATTTCTCATTACGGTATTTCAATTCACTGTTAATTTGCATGGGGAATAGTCTGCATTTCAGATTATCATTTTGCTGTTAGCAATAAAGGAAAGGCACATACTATATATTCTGAACTTGAAGAAAAGTTCCCTGAGCCAAATTGTGTCTTAAAATTATGTGCTGCCTTCCCTATCTGCCTTTTAGAGATAAATCACAGTTAGAAGTGACTTGCTCCAAGTCACAGAGTTTGCTAGTAATCGTTTCTGGACCAGGTCTCAGGTATCTTGACTCATACTACCTGATGTGCTTGTGATTATCCAGTGTGTCACTCAATTTTAGTTTGCCAATTGTAAGCATACAATAGGCATGCATACACATGGGATTTATGGCAAAAATAAAACCAGTAAAATTTGAACATCTGTTCTCAAGCTAGTGTGGGAAAAATTGCCACTTAGAACTGTAGTGATCATACTTAATGGATGTTTCTGTTTGCCACTTAGTGAAAATGATCTCTTAACCGTATTTCTAGTTCCTTGACTTAATATATTAATGCCTTAGCTGTGAACTGGCATCTGTGATTTGATTGGTGTGACAGAATATAGAAATTGGCGACAGAGTGTATCAAATGCTCTGCATGACCTGACTAGATTCCTATTATTTGGTTGGTATACCACTCCCCAGCTGTTCCAACTCTATCTTCCCAGAGGCTGGAGCATATCAGATGGAAGTGGTCCCCATGGGAGATGCCTGAGAAGCTGTGGCTTATCCCCAGTGGGTGACCTTTAGCCAGTCATTGACTCTGGTAGGGGCATAACCACTTGGCTTCCTTGTCTCAAGGTAAGACAAACTTTGTCTTGCAGCTCATACTCCAGATTCCCCCATGGGATTATACATGAGCTAGATTTCTCTTGCAACCATATCTTATTTACCTTTTCTCCAACATTAGCCTGCTTTACTCACTCCCTTCTCCTGGCAGCACCGCTCAATAAATGATTGGTTCAAGAATCCCTGTCTCAGACTCTAGCTGGGTTTTTTTTTTGGCCGCGCCATGCGGCACACGGAATCTTAGTTCCCTGACCAGGGATCGAACCCACGCCCCCTGCACTGGAAGCATTCAGTCTTAACCACTGGACCGCCAGGGAAGTCCCTCAGACTCTAGTTTTAAGTAACCTGTGTCTCAAGTAGTGATGTGTGACATCAGTCCACTGCTGGAGAAACATGAAGGCTTCCATGTGTTAGAAGTGACTCTAGCAACAACGAAACCTAAATTGACTAGACTGAACCAACTCATTCACTTAAATGGTCTGACAGAAGATATATGTCCATTTCTAGATGTAAGCTTTACCTGCTTCAGTTTCTACTCTTATACACGATAACTGGCATTCAATAAAAAACCATGAAAAAAACCCAAAACAAGAAATAATAATAATTATTATTATTAAAGAAAACAGAATCAGACTCAGAGACAATGTAGAGACAGGGGAGCTATCAGACAGTAACTATTAAATAATTATTACCAATATGTTAAAGGTTTATTAAAAAAAAAGTCAGACAATGTGCATGAACAGATGAAGTATTTGAACAGAAAGATGGAAATTATTAATGAGGGTCACATAAAAATTCTAGAAAAAAAAACACATCTAGAGATAAATAATGATAAATCATTAGCACACTCAGCAGAAGAAAGGAAAAGTTAACTTGAAGATAGGTAAGTAGAAATTATCTACACTGAGACACCAAAGAGAAGAAAACAGTGAAAAAGAAAAGACAGGGACTTTCCTGGTGGTGTAGTATTTAAGAATGTGCCTGCCAATGCAGGGGACACAGGTTCGAGCCCTGGTCCAGGAAGATCCCATATGCTGCGGAGCAACTAACCCCGTGTGCCACAACTACTGAGCCTGTGCTCTAGAGCCCACGAGCCATAACTACTGAGCCCACATGCCACAATTACTGAAGCCTGCATGCCTAGAGCCCATGCTCCACAACAAGAGAAGCCACTGCAATGAGAAGCCCGTGCACCACAACAAAGAGTAGCCCCCACTCACCGCAACTAGAGAAAGCCCGCATGCAACAACAAAGACCCAATGCAGCCATAAATAAATAAATAAATAAATAAATAAATATATTAAAAAAAAAAAAGACAATAAAACAGAACAGAGCATCCAAGAGTTAGGGAACTATATCAAGTAGTATAACGTTTGTGTAATTTGAGTTCCAGAAAGACAATCACTCACTCAATCAATCAATCAATACAAACCTAAGATGAAAGAGCTCCAGGTGAGATAAAAATAAAATAAAATAAAATAAGGCAAATTCTTTGCACTTAGCCTTGGTGTTGAGATGTTCGACTCAGCATTTTTGTCAATCCTTTTAGAAACTAAACTTTACATTGTGTTTGTGGTGGTCTTGAGTAGGAGAAATTTTTCCACTTTTCCCCAAATGGTAGCACACCTCCTAAGTCTAAGACGTTTTTCTACCCATTGCCTGGAGGCCAATGTGTTCACTTCTACCTCCCCCCCGCACCCCAACACCTGCTGCAGAAGCAGTAGCTCTTTTCTAGAAGCCTGAGGACCATAACGTTTCTTTTTTTCCTCCAGCAGTTTTCTTTGATATGAAAGAACAGCCCCCAGATGCGGGTAGTATTTTTTTCTGGTCTCTAGGAACAATCAATAACCTCCCAGATACTTGCGACACCAAGGGACTCTCTCTAGTCTTCTATTTTCCCCCCAGTCTCTCTCATGAGCACCCAGTGAAAGTCTGTAAAAGAGGAGCTTGCAAGAGACTCTGAACTTCCTTTGTGTCTGAAGGTCACAGTTTCTCTTCTAAACTGACATGTTAGTCCAATCTTGGCCTTTAACGGTTTACTGACATTTTCGCTGAATCCCCTCTTGCCTGCTTCCTGGCAGCCACCCCTTCCATGCTGCCAAGTGTAACAAAGTTTGCCAGTCTTCATCTCCTTTTAGAGAAGCTTGTTGTGGTTTCGAAGTCTGTTAACCCAGTTGACTTGAAACCTTGGCTCTCTAATGGATACAAGAAAATTTCCTTATGATTTTTGTATATTTTCCAAGTTTTACTTGTAGGGTAACCATTTGTCTTGTGGCTTTCTATATCTTAAATGAAAGCAGAATTCACAATGTGTACTTTAAATGATAAAATAGACTTATTTCCTACTAGGATACTGCATACTTCAGTACTTGATCTTTGTCCACGCTACTTTGGGAAAGGAGTTTTTTTTTTTTTGGCTGTGTTGCGTCTCCGTTTCTGTGCGAGGGCTTTCTCTAGTTGCGGCAAGCGGGGCCACTCTTCATCGCGGTGTGCGGGCCTCTCACTGTCGTGGCCTCTCTTGTTGTGGAGCACAGGCTCCGGACGTGCAGGCTCAGTAGTTGTGGCTCACGGGCCCAGTTGCTCTGCAGCATGTGGGATCTTCCCAGACCAGGGCTCGAACCCGTGTCCCCTGCATTAGCAGGCAGATTCTCAACCACTGTGCCACCAGGGAAGCCCCGGGAAAGGAGTTTTATTTACACCTTCCTACTCTGGTCCCCTCTTCTCTGTTTGGTCTATTAGGACCTGGTTGAGGACAGTGTGTATTAGGACTATCTAATATTTACTGATACTTACTTTCCACTGGAATATAAGAAATTGAAATTGTATGAATGTGTGCGTGTGTGTGTGTGTGTGTGTGTGTGTGTGTGTGTGTGTTTGAATTAGAACAGGACAAATAGAATGTTGGAAAAAGATGGAGTATACTTTTGGGGTGGGATTGTTAAACTGGATTACTGTCATTTTAAATGAGAGAAGATAAGTAACACTTTGCAGCAGGGTTTAAAGGTGGAAAAGAACTATAGTGATATTCTGGAGATCTGAATCTTTAAATTTCTTCCCTATGATCTGGGAAACTCATTTTCTATATCACAACATCTACACCTGAATAATTATCAGGGTTTGTATAATAATCACATAGGCTAATATTCCAGTCTTACTTCTTTTCTTCTCCCCTGTGCTTAGAACACTGCTGATGAAATTGTTAGGTGCTCTGAAACTGTCAGTGCTGGTTGAAAAACATTAAGAAATTTATTTTAAACATGGAGTGAGAAATGTGCTTTTACAACTATTTTTATGTTTAATTGTCAATAATTTTATAAATTACTGAAGATTTTAAAGCAATTTATTGGAATTAAATTTACTATGTCTATAGGAAAACTCATTTGCTGACCTCATTTGCAATCAGGATGAAATGAGATGTAAAATAAGATAAAAATAGTTATTTATGCTATGCATTTCAAAGTTTATAATCTGCAAAGTAAATCAATCTTCTGCTCAGCTTGTCTTCCATTCTGTATAATAGAATTTTAATTTATCATTTCTCCCAAGTATCTAAACGGCAGGGAAAATAAAAGTATCAGTTAACCTATCACTAAATCATTATATAAAATATCAAAGAAAAAGGAAATGTGATATGAATAAGACACAGTTTTAACTAGCACGCTGCAATTCTACTTATTTTATTAACCACCTATTAAAGTCTTCCATGAGGTGAGGGGTTCTCTGCAGTGAGAGGGAGGGAAAACACTTTCTTCTCCTGGAAATAAAACTCATACCTAAAAGACATGAGAAACACTGAAATGCTCAATTTCAAGAAATCTCACAGGGACTATTGCTAAGTACCTCAGCAAGAATTTGGGGGCCTTACTTCAGGAAAGGGGGTAGGCAAAAACCCTTTTGGCTCAGGGGAAGGCTAGGAATCTCCTCTGCTTCCAGCACACAGGCTTCTGCCCCTCCCACCCCATCCCCCAATGCTTTGATGGGAGGGTAAGTTAAACTCTCTGTCTCCCAGAAAAGGGGAAAACAACCCCTTCTTAGGATCAGGATTTGTTTCAATACAGACTAGAGGTCTGCTATTATTTAGGGAGGTACAAGAAACCCTTTCCCACTCAAAACCCATCACAGATATCAATTGTTTGGTCGACAAACAAGAAGCATGGCAGGGATTCAGAGACTGTGCCAAATCCAAGGTCTGGGCTCACAAAGCCTACGTAAGACCAAGACTCTACCAGGAAAACTGAGAGCCCACCTGGTCAAGTACCAAGTACCACAATCAAGTACCAAGCAGGAGGCTACAGCTCTGAGAGGGGCAAAGAGTGTAGAGAGACACCCTTCTGTGACTAGCACAAGCTTGCAGGGACTCCTAAAAGCTAAGAGTAGAGTAAAAACACAGAGAAAAACCTTTCATATACTCAGGCACCACACTAAGTGAAAGGTTAAGAGCAGCCCATATACATCAATGGAACAGCATAACAATCTAAGAAATAGATTCCCACAAATATATGAACTGATTTGTGATGAAGATACATAGGGGCCATTTTCCTTTTAATTTATTAGAAAAAGGATAGTTTTTTTAACAAACAGTGCAGAAACAATTGGATGACCCTTTGCAAAATGAGAACTTTGACACATACTTCATATACACAAGTTTTAGCATGAAATGGATCACAGGCCTAAATATAGAAGATAAAACTATCAAATGTCTTTGGGGATATATACTGGGAGATCTGTGTGACACTGACTCAGACAAACGTTTTTTAGATAAAACATCAAAAGCAGAATTTATAAAGAAAAAATAATAAACTGGACTTTAAGAATTAAACACTTTTTATCTGCAAAACATACTGTTGAATGGAACCACAGGCCACAAACTGGGAAAAAATATTTACAAATAAAACTCAACTATAAGAAAACAAATAACTCAATAAAAAAATAGACAAAATACCTGTACAGACACTATACCAAAGGAGATATGTGGATGACATATAAGATGTTCAATATTATTCGTCTTTAGACAAAAATAAACACTGTACAACCACTAGAATGCCTACATTTTTTAAAAGATGGAAGATATCAAATTCTGGCAAAATTGAGGAGCAGAAGAAACTCTCAGTGGGAGTGGCAAATGATATAGTCAATTTGAAAAAGAGTGTGGTAATTTCTTATACATTTAAACATATACTTGCTAATACATCATAGCAATTTCACTCAGGTATTTTGTGAAGTAAATGGGAAGCAGGTTTACATAAAAATCTTTACATGGGTTTTTATGACATCTCTATTTATAGTCACCCAAATCTGGAAACAAGATGTCCTGCAACAGGTGAATAAATAAACAAACTGTGGTTCGTCAACACATAGAAAGTTCATCAATATATCAATACGTGAGTAGACAACCATTCAGCAATTTTTAAAATGTCAAACAAAACGTAAACTGCAATGACAACAACAACAGCAGCAACAAAAAAACTTGAAATATTAATTTACTCAACTGCACTTTGCTTAGTGAAAGAAGTCACACTCAAAGACTACCGGTCATTAATTTTCCATTTTGGAAAAGGCAAAATAATAGGAACAGAAAACAGATCAGTAGTTGCCAAGGACTTGGAAAGACAGGAAATGCGTGTATAAAGGAGTCACAAGTTACCAAACTCGTCTGTATGGTATTGTGTTGGTGGACGTTTTATGCATTTGTCAAAAATCCATAAAACTGAGCAACACGAAGAGTGAATTTTACTGTGTACAGTGTGCAAATTAAAAGAAAAAAACAACCAAAATGCCAGGTGATCACATGATGGATGGCAGACTGTAACGAATGAATCTATTATAAATGCATGGCACACCCTTTCTAAAAGAGATGCCAAAGTAGCTTAGCTAAGTAACTTTGGAAAACAATACTTTATTTTGCTATATTTCAGGATAATGTTTACATTTGTATTATGCTCAGAAAGAGGTATTTTTTTAAAAACTAACCTACCTAAGTCTTAAAAAAAAAGGAAATGTACAGAATGATTCAATTGTTTGAAAATGAATATTAATGAGAGGACTTATGCTAAGCGTATTTTGGTATAGTGTAGAAGGAAACTGATTGTTATCCATGCCTCTTAAATATTAAACAGTTTAGGGCTTCTCTGGTGGCACAGTGGTTAAGAATCCACCTGCCAAGGCAGGGGACACGGGTTTGAGCCCTGGTCCAGGAAGATGCCACATGCCATGAGCAACTAAGCCTGTGTGCCACAACTGCTGAGCCTGCGTGCCACAACTACTGAAGCCCGTGCACCTAGAGCCTGTGCTCTGCAACAAGAGAAGCCACTGCAGTGAGAAGCCTGCGCACTGCAACAAAGAGTAGCCCCCGCTCGCCGCAACTAGAGAAAGCCAGCATACAGCAATGAAGACCCAACACAGCCAAAAAAATAAATAAATAAAATAATTTTTTTAAAAAAATTAAACTGTTTATCTTGCACTGCTGGTGGGAATGTGAATTGGTTCAGCCACTATGGAGAACAGTATGGAGGTTCCTTAAAAAGCTACAAATAGAATTACCATATGACCCAGCAATCCCACCACTGGGCATATACCCTGAGAAAACTGAAATTCAAAAAGAGTCATGTACCAAAATGTTCATTGCAGCTCTATTTACAATAGCCCGGAGATGGAAACAACCTAAGTGCCCATCATCGGATGAATGGATAAAGAAGATGTGGCACATATATACAATGGAATATTACTCAGCCATAAAAAGAAACGAAATTGAGCTATTTGTAATGAGGTGGATAGACCTAGAGTCTGTCATACAGAGTGAAGTAAGTCAGAAAGAAAAAGACAAATACCATATGCTAACACATATATATGGAATTTAAGAAAAAAAAAAATGTCATGAAGAACCTAGGGGTAAGGCAGGAATAAAGACGCAGACCTCCTAGAGAACGGACTTGAGGTTATGGGGAGGGGGAAGGGTGAGCTGTGACAGGGCGAGAGAGAGTCATGGACATATACACACTAACAAACGTAGTAAGGCAGATAGCTAGTGGGAAGCAGCCGCATGGCACAGGGATATTGGCTTGGTGCTTTGTGACAGCCTGGAGGGGTGGGATAGGGAGGGTGGGAGGGAGGGAGACGCAAGAGGGAAGAGATAAGGGAACATATGTATATGTGTAACTGATTCACTTTGTTATAAAACAGAAACTAACACACCATTGTAAAGCAATTATACCCCAATAAAGATGTTAAAAAAAAAAATGAAAAAAAAAAATTAAACTGTTTAAATATATAATATCATATGTTATTTGTTTGAACAGATATTCAATTGTGGAAGAAAGCAACCTAATATGTAAGGTAATCATCATTTTACTTTCATGTAAGTTATCTGATAATTTTTAAATGGGTTATTATATAGATACTTCATAACTGAGTTTTACCTGTATTCTTAATTAGTTTGGGCTGCTATAACAAATTACCATAGACTGGATAGCTTAAACAACAAACATTTATTTCTGATAGTTCTGGAGGCTGGGAAGTCCATGATCAAGGTGCTTTGAAATCCAGGATCTGGTGAAAACCCACTTCCTGGTTTGCAAAGGACCATCTTCTCCCATGCAGATATCAGAATGACTAAGCAAGCTCTTCAGTCCTTCTGTCTTATTTTTTAAAGAATGGCAATGATTTCAATTATTATTATGGCTTTATTGAGGTCTAATTGACAAATATAAATTGTATATATTTAAGGTATATTGAAGGTATAGCATATATATATATATATATATACACATTGTGAAATATCAATAATTACTATAATCAAGCTAATTATCATATTCATCACTTCACATAGTTTTCATTTTCTTTCCTTTTTCTTTTGTTGTGAGAGCACAAGGTCTACACTCAGCAAATTTCAAGTACATGGTACAGTACTGTTAATTATAATCACATGACTTCTAGTTCCATTCTACTGTGGTCAGAAAAGATACTTGGAATTATTCTGATCTTCTTAAACTGGTTAAGACTTGTTTTGTGACCTAATATGTGATCTATCTTAGAGAATGTTCCATTTGTACTTGAGAAGGATGTGTACTCTCCTCTTGGGTAGAAAGTTCTGTATATATCTGTTAGGTTCATTTGGTCTCAATATATAAAGCAAATATTGACAGATCTGAAGGGAGAAATCAACAAGTAGACAGAGTAGGAGACTCCAATACCCCACTTTCAATAATGGGTAGAACATCTAGACAAGAATCTGTCCTTTCTTATAATTGCTTTCATGAGGGCTGCATCTGCATGACTGAATTACCTCCCAAAGGCCTTACCTCTTAATACCATCACATTGCAGGGGTGGTGGTGGTTATGATTTCAACATTCAAATTTTGAGGGTGCACAAACATTTAGGCATAACACTTGCTCTAATCATGAAAATATGGCTCGGTTGAATATACAAAACCTAAAAGACTTAGCAAATATCTAATAGTTCTTAAAAAGATGGATTCTCTCTTAAAATTTACATATAAAGGTTTCCTTGTTTCCTAAAATTTTAAATCAGGGCTGATTTTAAAAAGCATTAGTACAAAAACAGGTGGATTCATTATAAGACTATTTGATAATGAGCAGTTTGAGAGTTCTGTTTTCTCATTGGCCAGGTCTCAAAGCTCATTTTACCTGAATGAGAATGAAATCAACTAGGGAGTCTATTCTTTACATATAAAGTAAGTTATGGTAACTGAGGAATAATTTAAAACTTTTAATTAACCTTTAATGAAAAGAATGTAAAGAACATTTTCAAGTATCTATCCTAATTTCTGTCCCATGCAAAATACAGTATGTTAGTTTTTAGTACTGTGTAATCATAAATCATAAAAATTGTAATGTCATGTAAAATCACCTTGATGGGATATAACATTATAATGAAATTTAGGAATACAGAAATTTAGAAAGAAAATATTCTATCACTTTGATTACTATTATGTGTGTGTGCATATGTGTGTGGGAGGTGTAAGAGATATGGACAAGCTGTTTTATCTTAGTTACTTCTTTAAAATGATTTGGTTGTACCTGATATTGTCTAAGATCTTTTCCAGTTATAAAATTGAGAGATTCAGTGCTTCTCTTGTGATACCTCAGTAAATTTCACTAAGTGAACATTGGAAGCTCTAATTAAAACAGAGATAATTAGGATCAAATTAGGATCATTTCCCTCTAAATTCCCCAAAGTCTTATTACACATGACAATAGTAAAACCATTTCAAGGATATTAACTTCTTTGGTAATGACATTATCCTAATAGAAGGCATTTTATATGTAAAGTCAGGTCATGTTTTTCCTTCACTTCTCTAAAATTTGTGTAGGTTCTAAGGTGGTATTTTGGAGCCAAAATGAGCTACAGACTGCTCTGAATACATATACTATCTAATGCAGAGGGACAGGATAGGGGCAAAAGAAAAACAGTGGTTACTGAATATCAACTGTATAAAAGAGGAGTCTAACCTGACTTCAGCTGCTCTTTGACTCTCATTCTGGTCTATATTTTGGTAATGCCACAAATGAATTTAAGTCCAGGTTAATTTTAGAAAAGAATAAATTTATAAAATATACTATTCCCTTCCACACTTATATACTCTGAGTGTGATAGCTGGCCTTAACTTTCCTCTCGGCTTTACTAATTTTAGATAGATTTCTTCCTGACTATTGGCCCCTAATCTCCCTTCTCTTAGAGGATTTACTTTCAAAAACTTACAACTGTAAATTCTTTCTCTGCTTCTTTGAGATGCAAATCTTCTCGCAGCCTCTTGCCAGTTTTACAGCCCAGAAACATCTTTCTCAGTGACCTAGGAGCCATCCTTCTGAGATACAATCATCAAGAAAGACGGGGTCCACATCTCCCAATCTCTGTGGGAGGGTAGTGGCCTAACTTCCAAAAGTCCTAATTAGCAAACACAGTTAGTCTAATCATATTGACTAACCTCCCCATTATTGTCCTCTAGTAGTTTTCTGCTAACTAGTCCCAGCATTTAAAAACTTTCCTGTCTTTTATTTCTGTGGGATTGAGTTAAGCTCTTGGCCCTTTTGCAATTTTCTTAATCCCTATTACAGGAGCTTTGAATAAATTCTTCCTTGTCTGTCTAACTTGCATGGTAGAGTTTCCTTCCATAATTCCAAAGTGGAAAAAAGTACAATGCATGTTAAATTCCAATTTCCCATAGAAAGATAAAACCCAATTAATAAAAAATTATATGTGTTTCAGTTTTGACAAAAGTGATGATATGTAGTATGATTCCAAACTTAAAACATTCTTAACTATGTGTATTACTACAATTTCTCTAAGTAAATAATGCTATGCTATATATGTATATACACATGTAGTTGTTATTTATATTAGAAAGTATACAATATAAATATATATTGTTATTTATATAGTCTATCATGTATACTGTATATTATATACATGAATAAGAATAATTTTTCTTTTAAATTTCCCAAGTTTTTTCTCTCTTACTTCATAGAGCAATAATATAACTATTCAAGCATATTGACTATTTTTAACAACATCAGCACAATAAGGATATATGTGTTTATGTATACATATGTATGTGTATATATATATATATATTTGCACATTAATCCTATTATATGGTCTCTGTTGTTGAAGTTATGATGCAAATGAATAACGTATACCTTTGAGCTTTTAAAGAGTTCTTTCTAAAGAACAAGGAGAAATTTTGAGAGGATTAGGAAGAAAAAACCAAATAAAACAAAATAAAAGGAGTAGATGGCAGATAGGAGCATTTATTTTGCAAAGAAGTCTTGAAGGAGTGAAGTCTTGAAGCAAGTGGCTTTGGTTTTGCTTTGATTGGGTGGGTGGGTTCTGACATTTATGTATAGGGTTCATCTAGGCTCCTTAGAGCTGTTATTTTAGGGGTACTCTGGCATAACATCATGTGGGTGAGTCCAAAGCTGCTTTGAATTATTTTATTATTTATTTACTCATTTATAATACCTCTCTTATATCCCACCAACGTATGGAGATGGTGACAGCTAACAATGTCTAAGAGTACGCATCTGAGATATTGGAAGAGAAACTATCTACCCAAGGTTGAATTGGAAGAGAAACTACTTACAAGAAAAAAATGCTCATTAAATTTCTTCCTCTAGATTGAGTCTTAATTGTGGATCATAATTAAATAGCTGACTCTTTTGGAAAGTAATATATGTGGCTTAGGTTTCATGATCACCATTTTCTCATCCGACTGAAAAACTGCTTGAATTTTCTGTGTGTTTGTTTGGTTTTTCACTCAATTCCATTAGAGAATTCAGGTAACAACATGGATAACATCAAGTATTACTCCTTGGTAAAACAGTCTTTTTTAAATATCCCACAGCAGACAGGCCAAGCCTCCTTGAAGGGATGAATCATGTAGAGATCATATTTGTTTCAACAGATGACTTGTCATCTAGTGCCTATTGCACTTTTCAGGGGAAGAACAGACTAATTTTTAACCACAGAAGAGTTGGATATACTATGTATTACTCACTGACAAATATATGAACTCTGTTTCCAGCTTTTCTTTGAAGAATTGCACTTAGGAACTCCTAATTGTACAATATGTCAGCTAAGAGATGTGAAATGACAACTTAAAGGCTTTCTTTCAAACTATGACTGCCATTTATTTTTTTAAATGATATTATTTATTGTAGAGGAGTAGACATTCATAGCACTTTGCACTTCTTAAAACTGAAGGAAGTTTCCAAAGACCTAAAAATCTGAGAACCTATACTAAGTATTGGTCAAGCAAATGAAAGTTCTGGTAGGTGGGAAACGAGTGTAAGACAGAGCAAAATTAGTGACCGGTGACTATGCAGGAAGAAATGAGCTACAAAGACAATTTGAAGAATGTGAAAACCAATATTTAATGTGTGCTAAGAGATAAGGATGGACATATTTTGCTCTATAAAATAACTAGTTTGGTAGATGACAAATGGTGCAACAGGAGATGGATTGCAAAGAACTCATGGTAATGGATAGAGACCATTTGAAAGGTAAATTTTGAGGGTTGTGAGTTTCTGATTACAGAGTTCAATATTTTGGTCTGCGTTTTAGTACTTATTCTTTTATTTACCATCGTGATACTTTACAGAATTCTTTATTTGGAAATTATTAATAGTGTTAATTCAGGATTTCTAGACTTTTTTACCTCTACATTCCAAATGTTACAAATGTGTTAAATAACAAAAGCATATGTGTGATTTGTTATAAAGTTGTAATAAAATACATTAAAGTTTCTGAAGCACACTTACTGGTACCATATCTCCTTTTCTCTAAGTGAAGGTAGAGTGAAAAAACACCATAGCCTTTAGAACCAGATCTACTTGGGTTATACTACTATAAGTATTCTTGCTTCACTGATCTAGTGGGGTTAATTAGACTCTTTGGGTTTTATTCTTCCAATTTTTAAATATTAATTTTAATGTCAACATATTATTATTAATGAAGATGACATGTATTCCTACAGTAGAGGAGATGATCAATAAATTGAAGCTGTAGCTGCCCTTTTTCTGTCAGGTAACAGGACTAGTGATTATGATACCATAAACTTAAGGATGGTAGTACTCCTCAGGAAAATCTTTGTAATTTTATACAAGTTGATCTTTAACATAAAGTAAAGGAAATGTTACATATATCCATGTACTGGAGTTTCTATGCAAGCAATTTATGTTGTTTTAATTCTGCTCAAAACAGTACATAGTAAGTTGTCTTATTTCCTTAAAGGAAGAGATAATTTAATGCATATTTTTACTGAGCTTCCTTAAGAAAATCTAGCATGTGAATTTTTCTTCTTCATCCCTTATGTTTTGTCCCAACCTGCTGATGCTCTGTTTGCCCACGTTAATTTTTTTAGCATTGATTTTTAAAGAAAAACATTGACCTAGTGGTACTATCCTTTTATATTTTCTATTACCTCATGTCATTTTAAGTGTATCCCATTTAAAATTTTTTAAAGCAACAAATATCTGTTATATCACAGTTTCTGTGTGTCAGCATCTGAGTCTCTGCTGTGGTTGCATTCAAGCTGTTGGTTGAGCTGGAGTCATCTTAAGGCTTGACAGGGAGGATTTGCTTCTTAGCTCATTTATGGTGCCTGTTGGCAGCCCTCAGAAAGCCTGCTATCCTTTTTATCATGATCACTTAATCACTGGATAGAAACAATTGAGCTTTTTTATTCTTCCAGAAAAAAAAAAGCCACATGCTTGAGTTTATAACAGACAGTACTGCTTAGCTGCTCCAATATCTGTTCCTAAATTTGTTTCTCCTAGCTACATTTTGGCTACTTGTGCATACTATTGGCCAAACGAAGTAGAAATCTGTTTCTGGGTTCCTAGAAAACCTTTGCTTTCTTGACATAGGTGCTATTCTACCTTCACGTTCCTGCTTCCTGCTGGAGACTGTTGTATTGACAGGAGCAATAAGTCATCAGTTCTGACAACTCAGAGCCCTTGAACCAATCCAACAGCTGACTTGATCTATACTTCTTGTTATGTGAACAAAAATAATCTATTGCTTAAGCTTGTGTTGTAAATGATGTTCTGTTACCAGCAGCTAAAAACATGCCTATTTGATATATTTTGCAATATCATTTTTCCTTTCTGGCCTTGAATTTTCTCACAGATAAAAGTAAATGTAATGGTTAACTTTATACATTAACTTGAATGAGCTAAGGATTTCCCAGATAGCCCATGAAACATTATTTCTGGGGTGTATCTGTGAGTGTGCTTCCGGATGAGATTAACATTTTCATCAGTGAACTCAGTAGACTATCGTCCCCAGTGTAGGTGGCATCATCCAACCTATTAAGGAACTGATTAGAACAAAAGGCAGAGGAAGGAGAAATTCACCCCTTTTTCTTCTTGCCTCCCTGACTAAGCTAAATCATCAGTCTTCTCCTGCCCTTGAACAAGGATTTACACCATCAGCCCCCCTGGTTCTCAATCTTTTGGACTAGGGCTGGAATTATATACCACTGGCTTTCCTGGATCTCCAATTTGCAGATAGCAGGTCGTGAGACTTCTCAGCCTCCATAACTGCGTGAGCCATTCCTCATTACTTACTCTCTTCCATATATATACACACACACACACACACACACACACACACACACACACACACACATATATATGTATATATATATGGAGAGAGAGAGCAAGAGAGAGAGAACCAATACAATAAGATGTATATATATAGGGCTTCCCTGGTGGCGCAGTGGTTGAGAGTCTGCCTGCCGATGCAGGGGACGCGGGTTCGTGCCCCGGTCCGGGAGGATCCCACATGCCGCGGAACGGCTGGGCCCGTGAGCCATGGCCGCTGAGCCTGCGCGTTCGGAGCCTGTGCTCCACAACGGGAGAGGCCACAGCAGTGAAAACAGAGCAAAACAACACACAACAAAAAAAAAAAAAAACAAAAAAAAACAAAAGAGATGTGTATATATATATATATATATATATATCTCTTTCTCTGGAGAACCCTAACTAATACAGTAAGGATCTAAGGATCAGATAATAGAACATACATAGGAGTTGTAGTCCCAAACATCTTCATTCTTATTCTCTGTCATGTTTGCCCTGAGCAAGTTATGGAAACTATCTGGAAATTGAGAAAAAGAAGCTACTCTAAAAATGAATTTTAGTTTTGATCTGCCAACTGCCTTCATCCCCTATGCATTAATGGCCAATTTTAGCAAATTTTTGTTTTGAATCAGGTTTTCTAAAAATTGAATGAGAATAATTATTTTAACTCTTCTGATATGTTTCCCTTGGTACTGCGTCTCATAAATTCATCTTCATGTGTGAGTTAGTAAAGAGAAATGTCTTGCAAATGAAGGAAATAATTTTGCCATCAATCTCTAGATCAATTCAAATAATACATATATGTTAATAGAAAATGGCCTATTGTATATGTTTTTTAAATTTCTTCCACATCTCCATCTCTGAATTAATTAGCCTTTCAAGTTAATCACATTAACAGAGGTTAAAAAAAACACTGTTGGAATTACCTTACTTGTGCAGATTATAAAAACTTGGCGTTTCTAAGAGAAGTTTCTATGTGATATCTCTACTATAATAATTACGTATCTTGTATGCAACTCTGCTATCTTTATTACCAAGAGAGTACGATTATGGATTTACAGGAGTGAGAAATTAGACCCAAACTAAGGAAGAAGAAATTATAATGCATTTGTAGCACTGACCTCATTGAGGTGAAAAATGAAGAATTCTTACTTGGATTCTCTTGGCTAAATACAAGAAAAAGCTGTGAAATGTGAATAAAAATATAAGGGAAACTAGGGAGGAGATAAAGTAACTTATCTATGAAAGGTAGATGCCTAAGGGACAAGTGAAATGTATAATCTATGTCCCAAACAGATTAAATATGAACCTAAATGGTTAACACAATTGCCCTGAAATATACAACACGCTAAAGATAAAGGCTGAATCACCCAAGATGATGAAAACACCATAGCAACTTGATAACTTGTTAATGTAGACCTACTGAATTTGGACTAAACTTGTCTGAGGCTTAAATCTCAGATGAATTCCATCCTTTCCTCTCACATCAGGCTCTTCACTAAAGTGCGTGTATCTAAGGGAAACATGTACTACAGATGCCGTCTCCTGAGGCAAGAGTCAGACCTAAAGCACTCTTACGATAGACTTTTTTTTTGAACTATAGTTTTGAACTCTTTTTTAAACTACAGTTCTTCACAGTTTGAACCTTATCACCCTGCCACATTCTGCCTCGCTCGATATACCTCCTTGGACCTGAGGTAGGCATCTAGATTTTTCTGTAGTTATGAAGCAGTATGATTAAAAACCTCTGCCATAAAGGAACTCCTTACACTGGTTACATATCAGCCTTTTTGGTGAGCGTTTGAGAAATACAGAGAAACTCAGTAGACAGTGGAATGATATAGAGTAATGACATAAAATGAGATGGTAGCAAGCAGAACCCATATTAAATAGAAGTGTTATGATGGTTACAATGGTATAGAAAAGAGCCGTAAGTGGAACAGAAAGTGACCAAGTCACCATAATGGTGATTCATTAGATGTAGATTTTATCACAGAATGCCATTTCAATTTCTATGTGACATGACTGCACAGTCATTGATAGAGTTTCCTGTTTTCTTTATTTCCTCATGCATCCTTATCATGTCTCCCTAATTATATTAGCTTGATTATGTTTCTACAACCTGAAAAATTCTAAGTGATGAGGTGTACAAGCACGAATCCTTATATTCTGGTCTGGGTCTAACATTTTTCTGGATGATGAATTGTACTGAGGTCAAATCCCAGGCCAAAATTGAGCTTTGCTCAGAGAGGAAATAGAGTTGCCTCTTTTTGTTGTTTGCTCTCACTGCTCGTTTGTTGGAGAGTAATATTTGTTTTGCTATCTTTTAACAAATGCTCTATTTGAAACTCTAAGCAAAGCCACAATATTTGAAAGAGAAAATATAATTCATTTTTCATTAGTACCACTCGTTTCTCTTCCTTGGTTGACGTAATTACCATTACATGACAATTCAGATACATAGTTTAACAAAAGCAAATAGTATAATATCCCTCAGATCTGTCATCCTATATTGTCCCCTAAATGCAAGTCACTCCTGTCATCTGTCTCTACTCCTCTCTCACCCCTTTGCTGCTATGTATTTCTTCCCTTCTGATTTAATTTCTCACTCTAGGCTTCCTTGCCAACCCATTACACTATGCCATCTGGAACACCAGTGCACTGTTGAAAACAAAGCAAAACAACACACAATTACATGACATCAGCATATTCACTGAATGTTCTCTACCCCTTGCCTTAAATAAAATCTTTCTCTCCTCTAAGTGTACCAGGGTCCTTACAAACCTTTGGAGTGAGTAAAGAAGATTCATTCATTCATTAAGTATATACAGAAAGATCAGAGATGACGGGGGAAGGGAAGGAGAATGGAAATTTCAGCTTTTTTCTGATTATTCCTACTGCCTCAAAAGTAGTCCCTTTCACATTCATGCAAAGACAATTCCATTGTAGGGTGATGAACCATCACTGTCTGCCTGGAACTGTTCTGATTTTAACACTGGAAGTCCTGCACCCTGAGAAATCCCTCAGTCACAGGCAAACCTTACAGTTAAGCATCCTAGATTTTCAAGTAATGTCACCCTACATCCCTTCTGTAAACATAATTCTTTCTTTATGGGACAACACAGTTAAATATGGCTTACATTTCTACTGCTTGACTGAAACTATTGAAAGTTTGAAAGTCTTCCCATTTAATGAAGTGCTCGCCTTTCCAGGTTTATAAGACAAAATTCACTTCTGGTTTTCTCCTGTCTTTCTGGAAACTTGACAAGCACTTTAAGATTTCTCTGACTCCATGTATATTTAAATGTTGGCATTTCCCATAAGTCTTGTCCTTTACCCCTTATTCTCATTCCATATGTTCTCCATGGATGGATTCACTGAATTCCATTTGGATTTAATTATCAATTATATCCTAATGATAGCCAAATCTGTTTCACATGTGATTTCTCCCATTTACCTATTACCTGTTAGACACCTACACTAGAAGATGCACACTCATATTAAAATTCCTCAGATTAATTCTAATCTTTCTCCTGCTATTCTATTTCTCATTTTGGTGGGAAACACAAGCATACACTCAAAGGCTTAAGCAAAATCCATTTATCTCCCTTACAGCTACCATCCCCATTCTCCCAATCCAGTGTCCAGTCTGAAATATTCCACCTCATTGATACATTTCTTATATGCCATGCTTCTTCACATAATTTATCAACTAAACTAAAATATATTTCAAAGCAAAAGAAGAAGCTAATCAGACAAAACACTGGAATAAGAAGTGTGTCAACTAAGAACTTTCATGGTCTTTGTGTTAGTTGACCTTTTATGGTCTTTGTGTTAGTTGAGGTTTACCAAAAAAACCCAGAACCAACAGAAACAGACAAGATATGTGTTTCTGTGTGTTTCTCTCTCTCTCTCTCTCTCTCTCTCTGTGTGTGTGTGGAGAGGGAGGGACAGAGAGACAGAGAGTCAGAAATTTTAAATTGTGCAGCTAAATAAAAAAACTATAAATATCTATTTCATCATCTCATTTTTAATTTGAATTCCACAGCTAACTATTGCCTTGTAGAAAATCACAGAATATACTATTGCTCATAGTGCCCTATCATTCGCTGAGAGGAGGGATTTGGTTCTCTGTTTGTTTGTTTTTTTTCCCCCTTGGTTCCATTTCCTTATTTATAAAAAGAAAAATGGGCCAAGGCCTCCACTGGGAAAAAATAACAAATGATCACAGATTATTGGTTATTTTTAGAATAACATTTACAGAAGTTTTACAGATGGCAATCTGTAGGAGAAATTGAAGATGATTACAGTCTGAAATACAATAGACACATTTAAATTCCAAAGACAACACATTCTATTTCATTAAAAGCATTGAAAATTGATGGTGCAAGTACAGTAAAAACTCAATTAACTGATACCTGACTTGCCCAGAATTTTAATTAGCCAACGTTCCCATCAGATTTGATTTTTAGAAATCATAAATAAAAGGGAGAAAATTCCACACTGATATAAACTTGAACAAGACCTTTAAACATGTCATTTTCTCATTTAAACATCTTCAGTTAGTCTCCTTGATTTCCAATTTCTTCTTCCCAATAACCTTGCACTTTTCTAATTTCCGCATGGAACTGGAGTTATCTTGTGAAATGCAAATCTCCTCCAGGCCCACTCTAGTTTAAATGTTTGAAGGCTGCTCTATCATCAGACAAAAGTCCTTGATATAATCTACAGCCTCCTCATGGCTGGCACCCCATTTCCTCTGCATCATTACGTCGTACCATGCACTTTGCCTTCTTCTCTAACTGCATTGGCTTTCTAGCGACCCTGTACTATCTTCATGCTCATTCTTGCCAAAGCAGTGTTTTATCTGTCTGGAAATTTATTTCTTCCCCCTAGCCTAGACAATGCTTAGACACTGTATACCAAGAGGAATAAAATCTATTGCATGAATAGGCTCCAGCTTAATCTGTTCTTCCTTAGAGAAACTTTCTCTGCCATCTTTCATGCAATTAAACTCCACCTTATCTGCTCTCTTACTATATATTTCTCTTCATAATAATTATACTAGTAGCAATTTAACAAACATTTTGAGATTATTTTATTAATCTATGGATTTCTCATTTATAACCTCCTAAGGGCATCCAAATGCATTTTTGTTCACAATACTGTCTTCAGGACTTAACACAGTATCTGGTACATAGTAAGAGTTCAATAAGAATTAGTTGAATTCATATAGATTTCTTATATAGAGACACAGTCTCCAGAAACAAAATAAAGCTCTTGTTGTGAGGTGTTCTGAATTTCAGATATCTTAATAATGCTATTTGAGATCAGAGTGGAAGCCATTCACAATGCACCTACCAACATGGGACCAGCTCTCATATACTCTAGACACCTACAGCTCAGAACCCTCCCCTCTAACAAGTCAGATAAAATTTGGTAGAAAAGAAAAAAGAGTAACACATAAGAAGTCTATGCTTATCTAATGTGTGAGTTGTAAAAAGGATCTATAAATGGATTACTTTTATACAGAAAGTGGGTAGGCCCCAGGAAAGAGAGAACAAAGAAACAGAATAGTGGGTGAAGTTGAGGGAAATGGTAAGCAATAGGTGAAGGTGAAAGGAAAGAGGATGAGACATGAGGGTGTGACCCTGAAACCATGAATCAAACACCATCAGCTGATGCCCACTCCCACTCCCCACACACAGCTGGACTTCGTAAGATGTTAAAACAACTTCCTTAACACTTTTGTATAGAACCTCTGAGAACTTCATTGGGGACATTTTTGGTCAGGTGAAATACTGTATAGAAGAGAGAATGACCTCTCCATAGCCAGCATTAATGGCTATTAGTAGTACAGTTATTGAGAATGAAGGATCAGAAAGGAATATCTATTCACATAGAAAAATCTAGAATATATCATATATATATATATATATTCAAATAAATGATAAATTTGGCCACCTGACTTCTTTCATGCCTTATAAAAAAATAGTTCTGTGGCCCTGTCACATAAATATTTTGTGCACTCACACACACATGTTCACACACAGGAACATATGTACATGCATGTATATATTTTCACACATACACACACACATATATACTTACACATAGATGCAGAAATCAATACAAATACATATTCATTGAGAGACAGAGTGAACGAGCTGTGATAAAATTTGATTAATCTGAAGAAAATTTTGTGATACATGTCATATATGAAACTCGATGTGGTTTATGATGAGACTATTAAAATAGATTGATTCATTTCCTGTTCTTTAATTTTACTTTTCATCCAATAGAAGCATGGGTTAAAGATGAAAATTAAAGTCTGACATAATTTTTTTCAACTTTTCTAAGGTTATGATTTTCTGAATCATATAGTTTAAATCTGAATACTAAGAAATATGTAATTACATGTTTTAAAAAACATTTACTTGCAAGCCTAATGTATTTTGTTCTGATGAACAACAATTGCTAGCTTGAGATTTAGACAAATATATTTGAGGTTTCAGAGCTGTGACAGATGTTTGTGACTTTTCACTCATTTGTTCATTCAAGTAATATTTATGGGTTGTCAATCCTATGGCTGATAAAAATTAGGTAAAATGTATCTTTAAAGAGTATCTACATCTTAATCAAAATATTCTAAATTGCTAGCAGGATCATGGCAATTTGAGAGTAATAACTCAGAACAGGGAGTGTCTGCCTCTAAGAGGGACAATCAGAAAAGTTTCACTGAGTTAACAAGTAGCTGAGCCTTGGAGAGTGGGCATGATTAGTGAATGCAAAAATGGATCACCAACGGATTTTTTAATGGCAGTGGAATTATTTCTTCAAACATAATAGATCGCTGGACCCTAAGAAATGGAATTGATAAATGTGGTTGGAACAGAAGTGGATGGTTGAGAACCATGACTAAAGGCTGTATCACCCAAGAGACTTCTGTAAAATCCCGATTTTCTCATCCACAACACTGCATTTGCACATAAGGAAACTGAAGCTAAGTGTCTTAACTTGTGATCATGTAATCAGTTAAGAGTTGACAGTTAGTTAACAGAATAAAAAGCGGTAGAACTTAGAACTCCTGACATCTATTTATCAATAGAATGGAAGATGTAGAAAAACAAAGAGGGATTTTTGGCATCAGATTTTGCCATGACTCTAAACTTTGTTACTGGTTGTATGCTCTTAAGCATCATATCTAACAACTCAGATATCAGTATACTTATCTGATAAATCAAAAATAATGTCCGGTACTGTTTGAAAGCAACATAGAAAGAGTCCCAAAATTGCTGTAAAAGTCCCCTGAATTTAAACAAGCTCTATTCCACATACGAACACTAACACCACTAAATTTTTCTTAAATGAAGGAGGGCATTATATATCAGTTAATAAACACACATTTTCCCATATAATATAAATTCAGTTTGGCAGGGACACAAAACTCTTCACCACAGACCATTTGTGTTATCATTTGAATACTGTGTTAAATCTTGTCTTTTTTTTTAAAAGGAAATTGATTAAAGATTGAGGAGAGCTGAAACTAATGACAGTACAATTGGGAGCTGGCTTGGGATAATGAGGCATGCTGAAAGTAGTGATTTCCTAGCCGTAATCAAAGACTGACAGATGTACAGCTGGCCATATGTTCCAATTAAAGAAAATACATGAAATTCCAGAAAGAGATTATCTCGAAGTAATATGAAGTGATAGAAAAATCAAAGAAATCTGTATAAGGATGTGAAAAATGATGATCACAATAAAATACGTTGTCTCCAAATGTAAAGAAAGGTAATTAGGTATACAGAGTGATGGTTCAAGAGAGCTTTACACAGATTTCTCTATGTAAGAAAAAATTAGTTTTCATATTTATCTTGACAAGTTTTCCAAAATATAAGTAAGATTCTATCAAATTTCTCCTCAAAATTCTCCTAAAATATTATTTTCAGTCCTTACATGATAAGAATATGCATCTACAAATATCAACATCCATTATGCAATATTACTTTAAGCAAGAAGAACTAAAATTTGAAAATATAGGTTAATTTAGAAACCTAAATAAGTATTCAAATATCTTATTTAATCATATATACATTACTATCTTGGATTGAACCTACTTACACACCCACCCATGCATATATACACACTTGCACATGCATTTATACTTACATCCACACTTATAAGATAGGTTTCCCTTTATCAATTTTTATAATTTCAATATTTATACATATGCCCAGGAAATATTTAGGTATGAAAGTGGAAGATAGCTTCTTTACCTCTTCAAAAATCATGATTAATATGCAATAATTTGGTTCCCCTAAAATGCTATCACAGCAAATCATCTAATGAAGCTAGAAAAGAAATATACCTTGAACATCTTATTCTATTTATTGAATGGGGACCCACAGAGGATAATTCCATGAAGACAAGTAGAGTGATTTTTTTTCATTCTGAGAAAGAATTTATTTTGAACATTTGTTGATCCATGCTTTTAGGCAGATGCTCTGCTGCCTGAGAAGACAGATGACCAAAGGTTCTGGGATATACATAGTATTAGTCTCACCTTCAGCAAGGCTGGACAAATCTTGTAGTGTAATGACTTTAGTTAATCTTTCACCTGTCGCTTATATGAAATATAATCATTTCTGCTTGAGGGTACAGCTGAGGAAGAGTATCTCTTCACCACCCTCTCTTTACACTTGAGGGAAAAGAGATGGAAAAATAGTCAAAACAACTCAAAACAAAACAAAACAAAACAAAACAGTAGCCTGGGACTCAGAAATTTCTAATAGTCTGGTAGTGTTTCCTAATTTTTCTCGGTCTAAGTTTACCTTTCATTAAAAGGATATGAAGAAGTGCTCAACCCTACTTCCGGGAACTGGCATGAGAATCATGTGAGTTTATATGATGTGGGGACATTTTGAAGAGTAGAAAGTGCCACACAAATGCACTTAATACCTCTAAGTAAGAGATCCAGCACACAATAGGCTACTCCAAGAGAACTGCTGTCTGTTTTAAGAGGTACAGAGACTAGAGCATATTCTGAGGTTAAAGACTTGAGGTAGAGAGGATCTACTAACCAAGCCACAAGATAATGAAGATTTAATGTGTTTAGTGACGGGTGTTAGAAAGGTTTATGATAGTGGACTGTAGAGAGAGATGGAACTAATGAGTAAGGACAGGAAAGAGATTTTTACAAATGAAATTAAGTGTACTCAAATAGCATTATCTAAAAGATGAATCAACTGGTTTAACAAGTGGTGAGTTTATTGACGTATTTGCAGCTTAAGTAGAGGCTAAATTGCCACCTGATAGTAAATAAGATCTCAGATGGGTAATGAAATTGTATGGCTGCTATGGTCCCTGCCATTCTCATTTTGAAAGGCTGTTATGAAAGACTATCATGATCACTGCATGGTTCAGTATTTTGATTATTTATTGCTGTATAACAAACTATCCCCAAACTTAGTGGTCTACTACGATAATTTCTTCTCACAATTCTGTGAGTTGACTGCTGCTGGGAAGGCTGGTGTTAACACATATCGGCCAGTTGGTGGTGGTCAACAGCTGGGAGGTCAGCTGCAGCTCAGTTCACCTTCATGGGTGCCTTTCCACATGACCACTCGGGCTTCCCTACACACTATGATGACCAAGTTTCAAGAAAGTGTGTTCCAACAGGACGAAGTGAAAGCTCAGATCTCTTAAAACTGAGACACCAGAGTTACACACCACTGCTTCCAGATCATTCTGTGTCAGATGAGTCACAGGGAAAGCCCAGATTCAGTGTGCCAGGAAAATGCACGAGGGCTTAAATGCCTGGAGCGAGGATCATTGGAAACCACCTTGGAAAGCGGCAAAGAGAGTGTAGTAACAGACACAATTTTAAACAGAAGTTTTGGAAAGCAAGAAAGGAGCCTAGAAATTATTGAAATTAATTAAAAGATTGAAAGATAAGTTAAAACATGGATATCAGAGCTTCACTGTGTTAACATCTAGATTTTAGTCAAACATAGGATGTGAGTGAAAGCAGTTTAGTCCAATTTAACAATTAATGAGGATTTATTAGGTGACAAATATGGGACTAGTTACTGAGGTAACAAGATTAATTTCTGCATTTGAGACACTTCCTGAATAATTGGGAAGCAGATGGAAAGTAGGTACCAATAACACAATATAAATGATATTAAAAAAAGATTTACACAGTACTGGAGAGAATACATGAGAAGTGACCACAGAGATAAGAAAAGACATGAACTCTTCTTTGAAAGATTAGTTAATTTATTCCAGCAGTCAAATCGAAGGATACGCAAAGGAACTAACTTTTATTATGTGCCTACTTTGTGCCAGGTGCTATGCTAGGTGGTGTTTGTCAATTACCTACTTTGTTTCTTAAATGATTCCCTTGAAGCAGATATTCCAATGCCCATTTTATACAAAGAAGAAACTGAGGCTCAGAGAGGTTAAATAACTCACCCAAGGTTAAACGTATCAAGGAACTCTGATTCCGAAATCCATTCTCTGCTTATTGCCCCACATAGCTTTACAGTAATAAAAGTGTGACTTGGGGCACACTGAATATGAAACATTCTCAGAATGTTAGTACCCATGCCATGAAACTGTCTAGGCACATATCATATAAAAAGTCACAACTGCATCTATACATCATCTCAAGAATTCCTCAGATCACCTCCCATGTAATTCTGTAAAACTTCCCTGTGGAAGGCTAAATTAGTCCTGTCCCTGCCTGGGTTATTTCTTCCAGGTGGAAGTATCTACTACATAGGATGTTGGAAAAGCTCAAGATTTTGATATGGGTTAGAGTTAAAATCAGAAATCATAAGCATTTAGCTAGTAGTAGCAACAGTTGAGGTAGAAAGGGCAGTAGTAGCAATATAATAATAATAGTAAAATTAAAAATATAATTATAATGCACCCGAATGATACAGTGGCATTACACATGCTACTCTACTGCTGAGATATTCTTCTGTACTCCTCTAACCTCTATCTAAGTTAATTCTATACTATTGAATACATTTGTATTTTAGCTTATACAAAATATCTGTTCAGTATATCATCCCTAATTTCTCCAGCCTAGGTACAATTCTTTTATATTCTCTTAAGGCATCATATTCCTTTCTTTTTTCTTTTTTGCGGTACGCGGGCCTCTCACTGTTGTGGCCTCTCCCGTTGCGGAGCACAGGCTCCGAACGCGCAGGCTCAGCGGCCATGGCTCACGGGCCTAGCCGCTCCGCGGCATGTGGGATCCTCCCGGACCAGGGCACGAACCCGTGTCCCTTGCATTGGCAGGCGGACTCTCAACCACTGCGCCACCAGGGAAGCCCTTCCTTTCTTTTATAGAACCAACTGTAATTTACTTGTACGAACATTTGATTTATTCCTGTATCATTTTCTATTGCAAAAGGTCTATGAAGTCATTTTGGGGGGGAGCATTTTATGCCCAGCTTGTACTCAGTACCCAACATATAGTAGATATTTAGACATTTCTGAATGAATGAAGGGTCAATTACACTCTGGGCATGTACAGTGTGAACAAGATGCTGAGCAATATCAACTTTCAAGTAGTGAATTCAGAAGGAGGTGCCCTTGAAGGAGGAAAAATAAAATATTGTCCCCTATAGTTAGAAACCTTTCTCCACAAATGTGTCAGCTTAATGTATCTGCATTTGCATGCCCATACATTTACTAAATTGCTCTTAATCATGCACATAGGCATGCACACACACACACACACACACACACACACACACTCACAAAACTATTACATCATTACCAGTAGTAATCTCAGGTACTTTTTGCTACTAAATATGTTCCTAAGAAAAATTTTTTATTCAAGAGTGTAAAAAGACCATTTCACTAGCCAAAGAGACAGGTGTTAGAAGTTGAAAGAACCAGATTTAAAAATCCAATTGAAATTGGCATGATTTTTAGCTATGAGATGCTTTCTATAAGTTTCAAAATCCAGAAATTGTGATGAATAATTGCATGTGTCAAGTTGGGGATTGTTTGGGGATGAGATTAACACTTAAGCTGGTGAACAATGACTAAAACTGACCATCCCCCCATAATGCTGGTGGGCTTCATACAGTTAGTTGAAGACTTGGACAGAACACAAAGAATGGTGTCCCAGAGCAAGAAGGCATTGTCCAGCATACTGCCTTCAGAATTCATCTGTACCATCAGCTCTCCTGAGTCTTTAGCCTGCCAGTCTTCAGACTAGAGCTGGGTGATTGGCTCTGCAGGGTCTCCAGCCTGCTGGGCCACATTGCAGATTTTGGAATGCCAGCTTCCATAATGGTGTGAGCCAAGTCTTTATAGTATACATAGTATTTATATATATATTTAGTATTTATATATATATATATATATATATATATATATATAGTATTTGTTCTGTTTCTCTGGAAAACTCATACAGGTGTTGGTATCAAGAATGGTTCTAGAGAATGCAATCTCAATAAATTTTCTGAATTGCTTTTGAATTGGTTTCTGCAATTGTCTCTAATTTGATTAGATTTAAAGATACTAATGACTCTATTTTCAGTATTAAAAAAGCATTGATAGGGGCTTCCCTGGTGGCGCAGTAGTTGAGAGTCCGCCTGCCGATGCAGGGGATACGGGTTTGTGCCCCGGTCCGAGAGGATCCCACATGCTGCGGAGCGGCTGGGCCTGTGAGCCATGGCCACTGAGCCTGCACGAACAGAGCGTGTGCTCCGCAATGGGAGAGGTCACAACCGTGAGAGGGGCCCACGTACCACAAAAAAAAAAAAAAGGATTGATAGCCCATGTCATGATCCGGCAATAGAGTTACACAAAATATTACTAATGGATACTCCTAATCAAACACTTGTAAGAAGAAAGGGTTGAGTGATAGTGTTTATGAGACTTTAGAACATTTTTGTCAAACAAATGGGTGTAATGAGATTGGTGGGTTACGCCTAATGTTAATGGACAAAATGGGGAAAAACAAAAGATGAGCTCAGGGATTGAGATTCTCAGCTCAAATAACACAAAAATAATCTAAAAGCTTCTATGTCTGCCCTGAAAGTGACCCTTTTCTCCTGTAGCCGCAGGGCTGAAATCGCTAAAAACCGAACTCAGAATCTCATCCTGTTAGTAGCTAACAATGCAAACTGAATTCCCAGCCTCACAGCGTGTCTACTAATAAGTGAGGGCATTCATTGGGAAGGAATGGTGATGTGTGGGAAGACACTGATGAAGGTGGGCCAACGTCCAAAGGCAGGAGTAGATGGCTGTCCCAGCTCAGAGAGATCAAATTTGCCCTTTCTCCACCTTTTTGTTCTATTCAGGCTTTCAACAAATTGGATGATGCCCACCCACATTGAGGAGAACAATTTGCTTTATTCAGTTCAACAATTCAAATGCTAATCTCTTCCAGAAACAACCTCACAAACACATTCAGAAAAAAATATTTTACCAGCTACGTTAGCATCCCTTAGCTCAGTCAAACTGACCCATAACATTAACCATCACACCAGGCGACTGTGTATGATGGAAGAGGAAATAATCAGACTTCTCAGGGACTACTGGGCACTGGCTCTGTACTGACACTAATTTCAGAAGACCCAAAGCATCATTATGGTCCACCACTCAGCATAGAGGCTTATGGAGGTCAGGTGAACAATGGAGTTTTAGCTCAGGTCCATCCGACAGTGGGTCCCAGCCCCAGTGGGTCCCAGTCTCAGTGGGTCCCTGAATCCATCCTATGGTTATTTCTCCAGTTCCAGAATGCATAATTGGAATAGATATACTTAGCAACTGGCATAATCCTCACACTGATTCCCTGACCTGTGGAGTGAGGGTTATTATGGTGAGAAAAGCCAAGTGGAAGCTACTAGAACTGCAATATATTGATACCATATTCCTGGAGGCATTGCAGAAATTAGTGTCCCCATCAAGAACTTGAAGGATGCAGGGATGGTGATTCCCACCACATCCCTATTCAACTCTCCTATTTGGCCTTTGCAGAAGATAGGTGAATCTTGGAGAAGGATAATGGATTATAGTAAGCTTAACCAGGAGGCGACTCCAAATGCAGCAGCTATATCAGATGTGGTTTCATTGCTTGAGCAATTAATACATCTCCTGGTACCTAGCATGCAGTTTTTGATTTGAAAAATGGTTTTTTTCTTAATACTTGTTAGTAAAGACCACAACAAGCAGTTTGCTTTCAGATAGCAAGGCTATCAGTATACCTGCATTGCCCTACCTTAGGGATGTATCAACGTTCCAGATCTATGTCATAATTTATTTCACAGGGATCTTATTCACCTTTCCCGCTACAAGGTATCACACTGGTCCATTACATTGATGACATCATGCTGATTAGAACCAGTGAGGAAGAAGTAGCAAATATTCTAGAATTACTGGTAAGATTTAGGTGTCAGAGGGTAAGAAATAAAGTCAACAAATTCAGGAGTCTTTACCTTAGTAAAATTTCTAAGGGTTCAATTGTGTGTGGAGCATGTTGATATATCCCTTGTAAGGCGAAGAATAAGTTGTTGCATCTGGCCCCTTCAGAAAAAGAGGCACAGTAGTACCTAGTGGAATTCTTTGGATTTTGGAGGCAACACAATTCTCATTACTCCTAACCAGTTACTAAGTAACCTAAAAAGCTGCTCGTTTTGAAAGGAGCGCAGAACAAGAGAAGGCTCTGGAAGAGGTCTGACCGCCACGCAAGATGCTCTGTCACTTGGGTCCTATGACCCAGCAGATCCAATGGTGTTTGAAGTGGCAGTGGCAGACAGGGATACTGTTCGGAGTCTTTGGTTGGCTCCTATAAATGAATCACAGTGTGTGCCCTCAGGACTGTGGACCAAAGCCTTGCCATCCTCTGTGGATAATAATTAGTCTTCTGAAAAACAGTGTTTGGGGTGCTAATGGGCCATAGTAGAGACTGAATGCTTAACCATGGGCCACCAAATTATCATGTCACCTGAGCAGTCCCTCATGTTTTCTGACTCATCAAGCTACAAAGGTGGGCATGCAAAGCAGAATTCCATTATCAAATGTAAATAATAAGATCAGTCCCAAATAGGCACTGAAGGCACAAGTAAGTTACATGAAGACTTGGCCCAAATGTCCATGATCTTCCCTCCTGCCATACTATCTGTCTTTCCCAGCCTGCACCTATGGCCTCATGGGGAGTTCTTTACAATTAATTGATAAAGGAAGAGAAAAGTCAGGCCTGGTTTACAGATGACTCTGCATTATATGAAGGCACCTGAAAGTGGACAGCCACAGCACTACAGCCCCTCTCTGGGATACCCCTGAAGGACAGTGGTGAAGAGAATTTCTCTCAATGGGCAGAATATCAAGCAGTGCACCTGGTTATTCATTTTGCCTGAAAGGATAAATGGCCAGGCATGTAATTATATACTGATTCACGGACTATCTGCAATGGTTTGGCTAGAAGGTCAGAGACTTGGAAGGACCATTCTTGGAAAATTGCTGAGAAAGAAATCTGGGGAAGAGGTTTGTGGGTAGACCTGTTTGAGTGGACAAAAAACATGAAGATACTTGTTTCCCACGTGAATGCTCACCAAAGGATGACCTCAGCAGAGTAGGATTTTAATAATCAAGGAGATAGGATGGCTCATTCTGCAGTAACAGTCAGATTCTTTCCCCAGCCACCCTTGTCATCACCCAATGGGCTCCATGAACACAGTGACTACGGTGGCAGGGATGGAGGTTGCGCCTCAGCTCAGCTACGTGGTAGTCCAGCCCCATGCCAACTCCAGCCACTTCTCATGCCCAATCTGCCTGCAGCAGAGACCAGCACTGAGTCCCCCATATGAGACCATTCTCCAGGGTGACCAGCCAGCTAGCTGGTGACAGCTTGGTTACTTTGGACCCCTTAATCATGGAAGAGGCAGAGGTTTGTTCTTATTGGAATAAACATTCACGCTGGATAAGGATTTGCCTCCCATGTGTTCATTGCCTCTGACAAAACTACTGTCCACAGACATAATGTTTTAATACCATCAAGATGTTCCACACAGTATTGCTTCTGAGCAAGGGACTCTCTTCACACCAAAGGAAGTGCAGCAATTGGGTTTATGCTAATAGGTTTCACTGGTCTTACCATGTTCACCACCATCCTGTAGCAACTAGCTTGGTAGAAGAGTAGAATGGCCTTTTGAAGACTCAGCCAGCGAGGTGGCAGTATCTTGCAAGCCTGGAGCAACATTCCCAGAAGGATGTGTATGCTTTGAGTCAGCATCCGATATATGGTGTTGTTTCTCCCATAGCCAGAATTTATGGGTCTAGGAATAAAGGGGTAGAAATGAGAGTAGCACCACTCGTTAATATCCCTAGTGACCCACTAGAAAAAAATTTGCTTCCTATTCCCACAAACTATGCTCTGTTGCCCTAGAGATCTTAGTTCCAAAGTGAGGAATACTTCATATTAATAATTTATTGAACTGGAAGTTAAGACTGTCACCTGGTCACTTTGGACTCCTCGTGCCTCTGAATCAACATACAGGAAGGGAGTTATTGTGCTGGCTGGAGTGATAGATCCTGACTCCCAAAGGAAAATTGCACTGGTGCTCTACATTAGAGGTAAGAAATATAGGAATACAGGAGATCTCTTAGGTCATGTCTTAGTGTTACCATGCCCTGTGATTAAAGTTAACAGAAAATTATAACAATTGAATTCAGGCAGGACTACGATGACTCAGACTCTTCAGGAATAAAGGTTTGGGTCACTCCACCAGGTAAAGAACCACAACCAGCTTAGGTAGTTCCTGAAGGCAAAGGGAATATAGAATGGTTAGTGGAAGGAAGTAGTTATGAATACCAGCTATGACTATCTGACTAGTTACACAAATGAGGACTGTAATCGTCATGAGTATTTCCTTGTTATTTTGTTATGAGTATGCTGTGTGTGGAGAATATAGACATTTGTTGTCTTCCCTCTCTTACCCCTTTATCATATACGGTAGACGTACTGACTTTATAACACAGTATTTAAGTATTTTATCTTTACATCACAGTATTTAAGTTACAGGATATCAGGAAGAATTTACAACAACCCAGGCCTTTGCATTCTTTTCTGGGGAAAGGGTTAGTGCGTTTTCAGTTGTACACATAATAGCTGTATTACGTTAGGGGGAAGTATGACCTTGTTATTGTCTTCATCTGGTAATTAAGTACGATTTAAGGAGATGTGTATGGGTGCCATTTATAAGCAGTGGACTCACGACAGCTAATTTTATGTATCAACTTGGAGGGTGTTTTTTGATGAGTTTATTGGCTTACTGTGTACTGAGCCAATAAACTTTGGGTAAAGTATATCATTCTCCATAAGTGGGTGAGCTCACCTAATCAGTCAAAGATTTGAATAGAAAAAAAGCCTAACTTTCCTGAGCAGGAGAGAATTCTCCAGCTGACCGTCTTCAGACTTCATCTGCGCTGTCAGCAACCTGGGTCTTCAGGTTTCTGGGCCTTGGCTCGGAGCCACACTTCCTGCTCTTCTGGGTCTCCAGCTTATCAGTGTGTACTACAGATTTTGAAGTAGTCCGCCTCCATGACTATGTGAGCCAATTCCTTATAGTATATATCTTTCTATATATACACATCCTATTGGTTCTATTTACCTAGAGAACCCTGAGTAACACAAAAGCATATGCTTTTATTTTTTAGTTTATTCATCAAATAAGACAAAGAAGAAATGCTGGAGGAAGTGCCAGGCTTGGACCATAACTACAGGGTGGGTTATAATTCTTGCCAACTCTATGATGAATCTATTTACAATATCACTGCTTCACTCACCAAAGCCCAAGAATACATTTTTCGTTCTGAAATACAAGAAATCTGTTTAGTCTCTTCAAATTCTCAATGTGATTTTTGAAAACTGTGGATAAAAATGGAAGCTTACAGGATAAGAAGCCTCACTGGAACTTTATTCTGATGGACTGTTCCAGAAAGTATAAGGAGCAAGAATTCGATTGCCCATTTCTGGAAAAGAGGTTTCTACATATTGAGAAACTTCTTGCCAAATGTTGGCCTAATTAAGCCTGAGAAAGCCCATTTCTCTGCAGGCCTGGAGCTGCTGGATAAAGGCAAGCAGTGCTGCAGCACCATGAGATTTCATTACTATGTTGGCAAGATTCCTTTATTAGCAGTAGTTGGGAGGACACCTGGCTAACTGGGGTTTACAGGATATATGATTTCCACAACATTACAGCTGGAATGGTAAAGAGCATGATGCAATTTCCGGAGGAAGATTCTCTGCAGTTGGCCGAGAGCCTTTGTATTTCACAAGGATGCCAAAACCAATAACCCTCTTCTTCATGTTTAGAAGCATTCTGCAAAGTACATGAAGCATCTGAGGTGGTGGAGATGGGCTAATTCCTCAAGCTAGTAACAGCAGTTAATAGGATGAAGCCACCAAACTTCCCAGACTGATCTCCATGTATTTACTAAAATAAACAAACAAAAATCTCAAGGTACATACAGCATGATCACACTCTATAAATAACCAAGGCCAATAAAAATCCTTCCTCTCTACTCCGATGCTCAAATTAAATTTGGACCAGTTTCAATTTGAAACTTGAAACTAGCTTTATTTGTCTCTTTGTAAAACACAATAATAACTTTGTTTCAGCATTCTCTAATCAGAGGATATCATCAGCGTGGCTCCTGGATTATTCACTTACTTACAAAGAATTTCATTTCTACTATGCAGATTATCTGGGTCAGTTTCTTATTTTTTTAAAAAGTGAACTTAAACTTTGTGGTTAACCTAAATGAAAAAAAAAAAACTCTGAAATTAATTATATGATTGCTATTATTCTAGAACACAAGTTTTATCCTACTTATATTAAACCTTAGCAGTTTTATACACGTAACAAACATAATCTTCTAAGAATCCTGAGAGCAAATCAGTTGTGATTTCTCAGATATTCCTTTGTTTTTCTCTCTGTAAATTCTAGTATGTTCTTTTATAATTTTAAACTAAAGTACTTTTTGAAATGTTCATATTTCATAGGTTAGATTGTGTGTTTGCCATATATAGTCCATCCAAGTTAAAAAGCAATGGTACTTGAATTTCTCTTTAAAGGATAACTTTTATCTACATTTCATACATCTATTTCATTCCTTATATATGTTTCCTGTTCCATCATACCCAGAGGTCAATGCTTTTCTATGTCTCCATTCAATGTAGCTTTTTAAGTAAGACCAGTGGATGAGTATATTATTACTCTATTTATAAAATGAAAATCTTTTCAGTGGGAACCCAGCCTCATAAGAGATATTAAGATACGTGTGCTTATAAAAAATAGCATTTTGTTCATATATATACAATTACTTTTAGTGTATCCCATATCCACAATTTTATGAGAAATCACTCGTAATAAATACAATCCCTTATCATGATAAAGATTGTTTAAAATTTCTTTGCTAGCTCCTCAGTTACTTCTGAACTTTTGACGTTTTATCTTTCTCCTTCAATGTTCTTTCTTGCTCATCAATCACTGTTTTCTTTCTGTTCAATGTCAGTGAGAAAAGTAGTGATGCAGTCACAAATAATGAATCTTGAACAAGCTTTTGCCATTTATATCATAAATATGACACTGCAATACCTGCAGACAACGTTTTTTCCGGTCTGCATTCCTGTACACTGAAGTCAGTAAAATTGCTACTAGTCATAAAGCATGGACATGAGACATACTTGTGTGCAGTGAATCTTCTGACTGGAGAATGAACTACTGTTTCAGGAAGAGAGAATCAAGGCATCATAGCCTTTTGGTAGAAATCTGATTCTACTATATTTTGAGCTTGTTCCTTACATATCCTCTTCATGATTTTGTTTAACCCCCTAAGATTTGGACTAGTTACTCTACTAAGTAAAGCTTTGTCTGGATTTTTATACTCCCTTGATTCATAATGGGTTTCCTAGTCAACTTCACCCCTTTGACCACTCTCAGAAGCAAGTATAGCCCATGATCTATTTTAATCCTCTTTTAAGTCTTATACTGATGTAATATAAGAAATGGCCAGTGTTTATGACTGACAAAGATTCTCTTCTTGACCAAATTCTACTCAGACTCCTCTGAGTTATCTTCTCAATTAGGCCCTACTTTTCTGCTTCTGTGTCTGTCTCTACATTGTCCAAGTCTGGCTAAGTCAAGTTAGCCAGAATCCCCCATCATTAATAACGAATCACCCTTGTTATCTGATTGGGTATCATCTTTCAGCATCCCCTAGGATGAACATCCTGGCCTGCCTTCAGCAAAAATCTTATCAGCCAGAAACCCCACACCCATCCTTATCACTGATGCTTCTGCTAAGAAGTTTTCTAACTACTAATCTCCATCCTGGTCCTTGAATATAAATTCCCACCTTTTCTTGTTGTATTTGAAGTTGAACTCCATCTCTCTCCCTCACTGCAAAACTCCTTTGCAGTGCTTCCCTAAACTTATTCTAATAATCTCCCTGAATAAAGTTTGCCTTACCATCTTTAGCATATCATAAATAACTTTAACAGTTAAAGTAATACTTTTGCCTTAACAGAACCAATAAACATTGAAAAATCATTATAAAATCACTGAATCTAAAATCTCAGCTTCCCCAAATTTTTACATAGTCTTTTCTCTCATTTCCTTTCTAAAGCTTATTCAATATCTATATTGACTGTACAAATATAGAAATAGCTTGTGAAAAAAAAAATTTTTTTGAGCCTTACACATCTTTAAGCCATACACTTCATATCTCTCCTCCTAAACGTTTTAGAACCCTGGACAGCAAGAAAGAGTAGGCATTTAGCATGTTTTATGCACGCCAAGATCAAATGGAATTTATTCTTTTATTCTTTCATTCTTGGTTCTCTCTGTATATGTCATTCCATGTGACTGATGTTCTGGTTATCCTTCCCTTGCTCCCACCCCTATTCACTAGCAGGATATTGTAGGGATTTAAGGAGAGCCTCACCCCTTCCTCTCTGCCACGCCACGGTTTTTCTGATCCTGTTCAATCAATTATAACTTCTCTCTGGGGCTTTTCCCATGGCTCCAGATACACTGGTTTTGGACAATACCTTCACCACTCCGTGTCAGGACAAAAAATTGCAAGGACTTCATGCTGATTCTACTTCCTTTGCGCTTCATCATTACCCTGTTGATTCTTTTAACCCTTGCCTTAAGTTATTTTCAGTTAAATTCTTTTGAATGTGCAATCTGTATCTAAATAGAACCCATATTGAATTATCTGAAATGTTCCTCTCTTTGCCTACCCTGGACCCCTTCATATAATCAAATCTTCTTTTGAGTTTAATTTTAGCCCAATCATTACTTTCTCTGGAAAGTTTTGTCTCACCTCTCAGACTAAATATTTTCGCTACTAATGCTCCCGTGAAACACTGTAACTTTTCTTATAAAAATATTATATTCCTTTCCATAATTATGTTACTGTCTACCTCATTTAACTCTGTTCTCTATGAGAGCTGGGTCCAGGTCTCCCTTGCTCATCTTTCTATTTGCAGGGCCTAGCCATGCCTTCTGGCATATTGTGGGCACTCAATACATAAGTTGAAAGATAATTGAATAAGCAAATAAATCGCTATTGTGATTCAAGTTAACACGTACTGTACTGTTTTCTCTCATATCAGCAACTCCCCAGGCATTATTCCTTCTTTTTGAATTAGTTAACTTGGGCCATTTGCTGACTTCCCTTTGATTATGTTTCAGTACAAGATATTTCTCAAAATAAAATAAAATTATTTTGAGGGAAAAAATAGGTTGTTTAGGCGAGCAAAGAAATCTTTAAAATGATAACTGTACTCATTTGAGTGTGGTAGTTTTGCTGATCAAAGTATTTGTCATTATATAAGCACCATTACTTAAAATGGCTAAGGGCAAGTGTTGACAAGCCTCAAGGAATTTCTGCCACAGGAGACTCATCTGGCTTCCAGATCACTTGACTTTTCCAGATCCTTGTAAAGGTCAGGAGGCAATACCCTTGCAATTCACGCTTAGCTTAGCTCTACCAAAAGTTTTCTCTCTGATTTTGAATTTAGCTAGAATGCTTTCTTCCTTTCCCTTTCATTATTCTAACAAGAGGAACCTGTTTGTGTCTTGGTCACTCACTTTAAAATTTAAAAATTCAGTCAATTTCTGAATAGGTATTTACATTCACAGCAAACAGGAAATTCCTGGTGGGAGAAATAGTTAGTAATATCAACAAGTTGCAGATGCTTACGTATTACATTACTTATTAGCATATTCAAAATCACAGTCCTTATATTGTATTTTATTTCCTCTTCAGTTTCCAAAACACCATTCCTAAATCAATTTTTATACCAAAAATAATGAGATGATATTATAGCTTTTCAATAATTATATATTAACATTAAAATATGTTTTTAATATAGTAACTATGATTTCTAATGCCAATTTTTATCTTTCCTCAGACTAAATATTGACTAAACAACAAAATTTTAAAAATTAACTTACACATCATTAATATCAGCAACAATAGTTACATACAAGTAATCTCTACATACTAGAACTTATATTCACATTTTAAATAAAAATAACAATACCTAGGGCTTATTGTGTGTTGGTCATTTTCCATGAATTGAGACAGGTACTTTACATTTTTACTGTTTTTCATTAAAAAATATATAGGAGGGGCTTCCCTGGTGGCGCAGTGGTTGAGAGTCCGCCTGCTGATGCAGGGGATACGGGTTTGTGCCCCGGTCCAGGAAGGTCCCACATGCCGCGGAGCGGCTGGGCCCATGAGCCATGGCCGCTGAGCCTGCGCGAACCGAACAGAGCCTGTGCTCCGCAACGGGAGAGGCCACGACAGTGAGAGGCCCGCGTATCGCAAAAAAAAAAAAAAATATATATATATATGAGTTTATCTCCACTTTATAGATACAGGAGTAGAGCTTAGAAAACTTAACAATTTGTCCAAGACACACAGCCATAATTAAAATGCAGGGTTTCCTCAATCCACAGCCTCTTTCTTATGCTGCCTTAGAAGAGTTTGAAGAGAACAAGAAGGTGACTAGACAGCATGGAGGCTAAATAGGTCCTATAGGTTACAGGCCTGTGTTTCAATCACATCTCTATTAATACTTCGTAATGTGTTCTTGGATACATTGCTTAAGTGTTGAGTCTCAGATTCTTTTGCTGTGGGGTAGGCACAATATAATTTTTTAAATAGACTGCAATGAAAATGAAATACACACAAAAAAGAAAAGGTACCTGGTATGTAGTAAGACCTCAATATGCTAGTTATCATTATTATTGTTATTATTATTTCATACTCCTTTCCCCAACCCATATCATTGAGCTATTAAAAACAGCTGCTGTTCAAATGTCAGAAATTTCCCCCATGAGATATCTTGGTTTTAGACTAGATGGAGTAAGCACACTTCAACCCTATTCTCCCGTTGATTACAATTAAAATTCTCTAGACAAGATATACAAAGCAACTACCTGAAGACTCTGAAAAGTACAAAAAAAAACCCCCAAAACAGATGAATTTTGGAAGGGGAAAATTATGAAAAAGCAAATTATACATGGGTGAGTTTTCCATTTTCTCTTGCAAATTTTCCCCCAAGGGTGGGCCCAGTCACAGAGTTAAGCAGCAGTGGTAGTGCCAATGGCTAAAAACTTAGAGAAACCTTGTCTGTTTGGCCAGATTCAGAGAGATACCATTAGAAATATTCTGTTGATGGTTTTATAATTCATATACACAATGGATACTGTTTTAATTCATTTATTAACTTTGGGATTCCTCAGATTAACACAGTTCATAACCATTTTTGGTTCCTGTTATTTATTTTAAAGCAATTGACTACAGTGTGTGTGGGAATACTGGAGTGTGCAACTGCCCTATAAAGGAATTTCCCATTGTTTTAAGGTCATCAAAAGAAACTATCATCATCATTATCATAAAATGTGCTTGTGTATTATTATGATGTTATAGGCCTTGATCTAAGCACTTCAGAAATTTTAAGTCACTGAATTCATACAAAAGGAAGTAAGTTTTATTATTTTCCCCAATTTACAGAGGACAAAACACAGACATAGAGAAGTTAATTTAGTTGCTCAGTGTAACCCAGGTAAGTACATGGTGAATGAAGCCAAGATTCAGAACTGCATTTGGAATCAGCGTTCATCATCTTATCTACTACACCAGACTGACTTAGGGCAAGTCCTGAGGTGAAGTCCAGTGTAGCTAAAATGTATTCGTTCTGCCCCTAACGTCAGTGTGATCTCAGACGCATTAACTGACCACTCTCAGACAAGTTCCATTTTCTATAAAATGTGAGATTGAACTGCAGCACAATTGATGGCTTTTATAGCTATTCCTTTTACTTCTATGATTCAGTTTACTGTGTATTGAAAGTTTCTTATGAGCAGGTCATGATACATACACCTTATCCACTTTATCTTGAGTTGTTAAGCACTTAGTAAATGAGTTGTTAAGCACTTAGTAAATATTTCTTTTCTCAGAACCAGGGGGATGAAATACAGGGCAAGTACACAGAAATCTTGATGATCCTCACTGATCCAATGAGGAAATCATGTGGTTGATCTGGTGGAATAAGAAAACAGATCTGACACCCCCTCAATACTATCCTCTCCATCATTCTATCAACTATGATTGGAGAAACCCTCATTATATTTTGCAATACATGTGTATACACACATACTGAAAACACACAGGCATACAAACATAAACATAGAAAACTCTAAAAAAGGCATACAAATTAAATCAGTTTATGGAAGATATCTATAGTTAAGGGTATTATATCAATAGAAACATTTTTTTTTTTCTGATGGTACCACCTTAGGAGTGTTTTCAGTGACAGACCAACTACCAAATAAGAGTGGTTTTAATTGAGGTGGAGTTGGAAACATATGACTCAAAAGTTCCACTTAATGTAGAGAGTATAGTTTATTAGTCTCTTAAGTCCTGTCAATCATGTGTACGAATAAATAAAACCAATCTCAACTTTTTATGAATTACAAAAAGGTGCTCTTTTGGTAAAATGACTTCACAACATAGTATATGGATTGGCAAACAGATGGTGGTTGACATTTTATTCCCTAAGTCCACTAAGCCAACCACTTTTGTGGAGGGTGAGTACTGTACAACCACATTTGACAGCCCTAATCAATATTAAAGAGCAGGCTGTTACATTTTCCCCAATATCAAAAGTTGTTTTTTAAAAAGTATAAATTCAAAAGTGAATGTAGTAGCAGCAAATGGGTACCCATCTGTGACTTCAATTGATAAAGACCAATTCCTGTGACACACAGGTGACATGCAAAGGTCGATTAGGTCTTATCAATTTCCCAAAAGAAGTCAAAGTCAAGCAGAGCCATGCATGACCTGAACCATTTGCTACCATTTGAGAAGAATTACAGAATGTTGGAGTGGGAAAATTGCTTAGAGATATTCATGTGTACTCCTTTGTTAAATAGCAGATGAAGGAAATTGAACCTAAATGTGTTTGGAGACTTTCCTAAGGTCAGTGATGTCACAAAGGCCTTGCAAATGATCGACCCAAGTCTCGGTTATTGTAGAGAATACATGGAGAATATAAACTATAGAAACATGAGTAAATTTAGCATCACAAAGTTTTCCCCTTTTGTGTCAGCAGAAATCATTTTTTTCTGCAAACAAAAGATACTCCAAATGTGGCTAATGGCTCCATTCATTGATAGATTCATTCAATACATATTTAGTAAGTGCTTACCAGCCCATTCAAATGGCTTTTAATGGTATAGACGTCACTTTAGGATACAGACATCGCCACCTAAGACTGATCGTGTTGATTATACAATATGTCTTCTGCCAACACAATAGAGTATCTATTGAGTACAATGGGCTAATAGATGCCTATTCATCTTATGTTCCCATTCTCTTTTCTCTTTCTTCACAATATAGCATCGCAAACTAGAACATCTTGTCTCTCATATATCAGATATTTCACATTCATCATTTTCTGTTCCTCCCTCAGAGTCAAAATTGACAATTTTGTCTCTTTTTCTGTATCTAGACCTAGGGAATTCTAACCATTAGTGTCCTTTCTACAACACAATGCCATCTCCTAGGAGTCAGATCTTTTTTATTACAACAATTACATTTTTCTAGTAGCTATGCTAACCTAAAGCATACTTGAAGAGAGACTATAAGTGGAAAAAGGTACTTTGTCCATGATGTTCCTCTTTATTCAGGCTTCATCAAGAGGCTCCTTTCTCTCAGAATACTTTTCATTTCCTATCCTACTTTTCAGTTTCTAAAAATAAAATGATTATTTTTGAGCTGTGGGTGGAAAAACTAATCTTTAGCATATGGTCTCATCACAGATTGTGACAGTATTACTTCTCAGAAACAACCAAGGCGCGGTAATTACTCCTTCCATGAGTTTGATTATCTCTAGGGAACTAGAATGAAGGAAAATTTGAAATTTCTATTGGCAGTAAGCAAGGGTGCTAGAGTGATCAGAAACTTTAGTTTTTCAAAGTTTAATCCTTAGTTCAATGTTAATCTCTCATTGAGTTACATATTGTCCTGTTCTTTTTATTTTTTAATTTTTATTTTTTTGCAGTACACGGGCCTCTCACTGCTGTGGCCTCTCCCATTGTGGAGCGCAGGCTCCGGACGTGCAGGCTCAGCGGCCATGGCTCACGGGCCCAGCCGCTCCGCGGCATGTGGGATCTTCCCGGCCCGGGGCACGAACCCGTGTCCCCTGCATCGGCAGGTGGACTCTCAACCACTGCGCCACCAGGGAAGCCCTGTCCTGTTCTTTTTATCAGGGTCAGGAAGCTTTGCTGATTAAGTGCTATACTGACACTCCTGCAGACAGAAAGTCTTCCTGTTTCCTCTTGCCTCAGCCATCTTCAAGTGCCAGTCTGCACTATGTGAGGATATCCAGTAATCGATTGCTAGGGAACTACTTACATGTGCATGATATGCCATTTTTAGAGGAACTGCCATTTCAAATAAATTTATTCAGAAAATAGATCTACTGCTCAGCCTACTGTTGACAAATATTAACTGAAATTACAAATTTAAGGAAATACCAGACACAAATTTCATGGGGATATGAAATAGGATAATTTAAAATCATATGATTTAAAATATTGATATATAGAAACTGGTCAGTTCAGATGATTCAGAGTCAGAGGGATGAGCCAGATTATCCATCCTGAGTGAAGCATCCTGAGTTTCATCAGAAGTCATAGTGGTGGGTGATAATGTTGAGGTAAGTGAGGAATAATATAATATATAAACTTCTCTAATCATGCCAGTTTCTGTTACGTTCCAGACATTAATCATCCTAAATATATCCACAGACCACCTCATCTGAGCCTAATATAGCTTATCAACCTTAGAAATGATATAACTATATGACATCATATATGTCAGAATTGAGAGGTACAGAATACAAACAGAGTCAAATTCTTGATATTCAGGCTAGTCTCCTCTAAGTCCCCATTCATTTGTTTTTTCATTTGTGCTTTCCAGCATTTTGATAGGAAATCCTGACTCTGCTCCAGGTAACTTGGTAAGGGTTATAATATGTCTTCCTCATGATTAACAACAAGCTAAACATTTACTGGACTTCTAGGAAATTGGTGGTTGTGTCCATTGTTTGGCATTATATTTACCTTAAGCACCAACCAGATTTTCTCCATCACTCTTCATAGTCTGTGATTTGCTCACCTCCATAAATTCCTTAGATATTTTCCAGCTTTACTGTCTTTGTTTATTCTTCCTCTGGGTTAAAAGTAGTTGCTTATCACCTCCGTGAATAAACCCCACATTTATCTTCTTCAGATGTACCCTTCTCCAGTTCTCACCAAGTAGATATGATCTTTCTTGCACTCTGAAATATCAGGGAACTTTTGTCTCTCATTTGACTTTTATTACTCTCCGTTTTGATATGTAGCATATTATGAATTTTTATGACACTTTTCTCTTTCTTCACAATATATTGTATCCTACCCAGGACGTAGCATCATGTCTGCTGTGCTTAATGTGTTCTAAATATATACATGAATATATATACATTTATATGTATTTCTTCTTTTCATTTATTTATGGATAAATATGATGTCCTTATGTTTGAGTGTCTGACAAACCTGGGACTGACTCCTCGTAAAATTTCACTATTTCTGTCAGAATGAAATGGAACATTATGAGCACCAAGAGACAGACCCAAAGGCTCTTCATGTTTCCTTCGTATCAAATGCAATGGCCAAAAAATGCACATAGGTTATTTGTCCTGCTCTCGTTCCTGTGCCTGAAGATGATAATCATCAGCTGCCAGACGAAGAGTCTTGTTCTTGCAAACTGGCTTCGTTTCCTCAGTACTTGTGTGCGGATGATGGAAGAGGCGCAAAATGTATTCTTTAACTCTCTTTAGGCTCCACCAGGAAGCTCTTTCATCCAGGAAAGTGGGTCCCCTACCATAAATGGATTGCCCTATAAAATGGGTTTATAGAGAAATTCTCCTTCAACGACATTCTGACTTTTATGGAAAACAATGGGACAGACTATATATATGTATGAGACATACATACAAAAATAGAAAAGAGTTTTCATAAACAAGAAAGACTTCAAAGGAATTAGTCGGGATTCTTCAATTTCTCTCAGTGCAGTCATGAAAAGGACACAACCTTGGTTAAACTCAATAGTATTTATCAGTATCTTAGTTTATGAGGACCTGTTGCTAAATGGCATTGCTATGAACTCTCTAAGTCCCTTTGTGGATTTTCTGGGTGATCCCCAGTAATAAGTTATAATCCATAAGACTAATATCTACCAATTCAGCTTAGAATTTAATGGCTCTAGATAAATTTGTCTAAGAAATTGGTGTTTCTAAGAATATTATAGAGGTATTTGATAATCATCTGAGATATCTATATAAAACACAGCTTTCTAAAATCCATAACAGGTATTGACACAGCATCTCTGGAGTCTGCAGCTATGCTTATGAGATACTGATCTATAGTTTTCTTTTCTTGCAAGGTTGTTGTCTGATTTTGTGTTAGTGTAACGCTAGCCTCACAGATGAGTCACAAAGTATTTCTTTTGTTTCTATCCTCTAAAAAATATTGTAGAGAATTGGTATTATTTATTTCCTAAATATTTGGTAGAATATGTCAGTGAACCCACCTGGGCTTGGTGCTTTCTGTTTGGAAGGTTATTATTTATTTATTCAATTTCTTTAATAGATATAGGCTTATTCAGACTTTCTACTTCTCCCTATGTGAGTTTTGGTAGTTTGTGTATTTCAAGAAATCGGCCCATTTCACCTAGGTTATTCAAATTTGTGGGCATAGAGTTTGTTACAGTATCCCTTTATTTATCCGTTTAATTTCCATAGAGCTATAATAATGTCCCTACTTTTATTTCTGATATTATTAATTTGTGTTCTTTCCCTTTTTTTCTTAGGTTAGCTAGAGGCTTATCACTTTCACTGATCTTTTCAAAGAATGAGGCTTTGGTTTCATTGATTTTCTGTATTAATTTTCTTTTTTCAATTTCATTGACATGTTCAAACTCCTTTTTCAAGCCTCATCTTTCTTATCTCTAAAATAATATAATGCATGAAAAGCACTTAGCAGGGCCTGGCATGTAATAAACAATGATAAATGTTAGTGATTGTTATTATTATCCGGCCTTGTTAAGAAGAACAGAGCGCTCTGAGGTATTTCGGAAATTAATTTTCCCTCTTCTTCCTGAGAGAAGCAGGAAGGGATTTTTCTTGGATATTTACTGTGAGAATCTGGTCCAGCTCCTGGAGGTAAATCTCACAATATTGTAAGGACCTCCTAATGATTGCATCCCCCTGGAGCTTTTAACACTCAGAGTGTTAGCACTAAGCCTCCAGCAATTAGTCAATTACAGTTAGCTTTTCCTAGCCCCACACTTGTTCCCACTGGGGATTCAGTTCTGAAGCTCTGCTCTGGTAAGCCAGGACTCCCTGTATTTGCCTGCTTGTCTTTCCAATCTTAGGGCCAGGAGTTTCACCTGTGTCCTCCCCTCTCTTATGTATCCAAGTAAAAGTTGTTGATTTTTCAGTCTGTTCAGCTTTTTTACTTGTTGTTAGCACAGACAGAGTGGCAACTTCCAAACTTTTATATGCAAGATCGGGAACCAGAAGTCATTTCAAGCATTTTAAATTCATTTTTGAGGTCATTTCTTAAAATAATACTTCTTTCAAAGTACTTCTACTAAATTATGTGTTACAAGCAATTAAGTTAATCCAAGTTATAACACTCCTTATAAATTTAAACAACTATTTTACCACTGTTACTTTTTTTCCTAGTGGTTAGAATCCCCTTATCTGACTGTTAATCAAATTTGTACATACTGCAGCTTTCTTTTCAGTGAAGAATTGGTATTTTGGTGAAATGAAAGGTGAGATGAATCAGTCAGATCTCTACTTAAACCTGATGCATTTAGTTTTCAAAACCTGTAACTGATTAGATAATAGTGAATTTATAGATACAAGATGATCAAACTAATGCTATTAGCAGATGCCACAGAGGCAAAAAGATAATCAATAGCAAACATTATCATTTGGTGTCCCAGCCACAGATCACCTCCATATTTTCCTCAAGGTTTCGCTAGTTTTTCTGCATCAGAAGATGCCACTACTCTCTGATTTCTCCATTCACACCTCATTCTGCATTTTTCCTTTTCACTGTGACTGTCACTAAGAGTTTCACAACTGTATGCAACTTACATCGTTAGATCAAAGGCCAGGGCAACAGTATGGCCTTCAGTGTGAAACTGTCACCTCTATAATATATGACAAACGGGCTAAAACGTCTGTAGTCTTCAATGAAGATTTAAAAAAGTAAGGAATGAAAAAGACAACCACAGTAATACAAACCAATTCTATCTTGCACAAAATACTACACATGTATAAATAATTAAAATCATAATAATGATGATATAAATAATAATAATGAGAAGGAGGAGTGGGAAGCTTGGCTCCTCAGTGAACTAGATACAAAATGATAAAATGGAGCAAAATCAATCCAATGATACTTCAGTTATAAGGGAATTGGTTATGAGGTAAAATAGCCATTCAGAAATTATGTGAGAGTCTAGATCGCATAGATGGAGCAAGCTGTTAAACCAGATTATTATACTGGCTTTGAATTCTGACCCTAGTTCACAATTACTGGCCCAGGTTAAGAGAGTCTGTAATTATTTATGATGCCTTACATTTATATAGTACATTACAGTTTACAAAACATTTTAATTTTTTAAAAATTATATTCTCATTTTACATGTTAAAAGAGAAAGAGAGATGTCGGTTACATTTTGACTTAAGATTCATAGCTAGTGACAGAAGTGGGCCCAGAACTCAGGATTTCAGACTCTTAGCCCCGTATCTGTTCCAGTACACCACATAATCATACGCTTAATTCTTCCCCACCCATCACGGCTAAAACTTCACTGAACTCACCTCCTATAATGGCTGCTGCTTAGAAAGGATCTGGGTTCTTGTAAAGGGATCTGGACCCTGCTTGTCATCTTGTCAAGGAATTCTGATACCATGCAATCACTGCTTGCTGGTGAGAATTCTGAGTCTTACTCCTGAGCAGGAAGATTTATTTGAAATTGAGTATCCTGAATAAACTTTTACACTAGTAAATATTTTACATCCAATAGCTACAAATGTGGAAAAAGTATTTTCCTATTTTTGACAGATTCTAGGTAGACACAAATTTAAATTGAGGTTCAGAGCCTAACATATATTTATACATGCATAATTGTTTATCTAGGATAAAGTGTGCGTAGAAATTCAGCTAAACGTGGAGGAAAGTATTAAATCATTAGACTCTTAAACAGCATTTTAACTATTCCTCAAACGTCCCTCTTTAATGAGTAAATAAAATAGTAAACGTCATCACAGCAATTTCTTATTCACCAAGGGCAAAAATTCGTAGAACAATTTGTCTACACCTGTCCTTGATTTTCCAACCAAGTTCACACAAGCAAAAATACTGAAATTAGTAAAACTCTTCCATTAGTTATTTTTAACGAATACTTACTTTCAGTTTTTTTTTTTTTTTTTTTTTTTGCGGTACGCAGGCCTCTCACTGCTGTGGCCTCTTCCGCTGCGGAGCACAGGCTCGGGGCGCGCCGGCTCAGCGGCCATGGCTCACGGGCCCAGCCGCTCCGCGGCATGTGGGATCTTCCCGGACCAGGGCAGAACCCGTGTCCCCTGCATCGGCAGGCGGACTCCCAACTACTGTGCCACCAGGGAAGCCAAAAAATCTTCGTTTCCTTTTTAAATCCTTGTTAACTAACTACAGTTTCTAATAAACCACTTTTTTTTTTTTTTTGCATGTAACTCCTAGTTTCATGAGTCAGCTAGGGCCACCAAACTATAATTTAGTGACAGATGGTTTTCTAAAGACACAGAAGAGATTCAAATTAAGCATAGCAATGAGAGGGCTCTGAAGTTAGAGGAGGCATAATACACTGCAGACACCAACGCGTTGTTCGAATGTACTATAATTAAACCTGAGGTAAGGCAGGGGAAATAAAAAAAATATAGGGAAAGGATCATACAGTAGTTCCCTCTTATCCGTGGTTTACCCAACCCTTGGTTTCAGTTACCTGCGGTCAACCGTGGTCTGCAAATATTAAACGGAAAACTCCAGAAATAAGCAGTTCATACGTTTTAAACTGCACCAGCTCTGAGCGGCGTGAGGAAATCTCGCGGAGTCTCGCAGGACTCCGTCCCGCTACGGGAGTGAACCGTCCTTTCGTCCGGCACTTCCGGCCTTCAGCTTAGTCATTAGGGGTTGTCTGGGTCGTGAGATTTGCGGTAACGCTGTGCGTGTGTTCGAGTAACTACTTCATAAAGGCCCAAAGCACACGGGTAGAGATGCTGGCAATTCAGATATATTCAAAAGAGGCCGTTGAGTGCTTCCTTTAAGTGAGAAGGTGTAAGTTCGTGACTTAACAAGGAAAGGAACAAAAACCTTATGCTGCAGTTGCTAAAATCTACGGTAAGAACAAATCTTCTATCCGTGAAATTATGAGGAAGGAAAAAGAAATGTGTGCTAGTTTTGCGGTCTTAACTTTCAAACTGCAAAAGTTACGGCTACAGTGCATAAGTACTTCAGATAGAAAAGGCAGGATATTTGTACAAGATACATTGAGAGAGAAGGCCAGAGAGAGAGAGAGGGAGACAACACACTCACGTAACTTTTATTATAATATATTATTATAACTGTTCTATTTTATGATTGTTATTGTTAATCTCTCACTGTGCCTAACTTATAAATTAAACTTTATCAGAGGTATGTATATATAGGAAAAGACAGTATATATAGGGTTTTGTACTATCCATGGTTTCAGGCATCCACTGGGCGTCTTGGAAAGTATCCCCCTCAGAGAAGCGTGGACTACTGTAGTCACATTATGAATTTTAATAGAAGCATAACTTATAAAGAGAAACCACTTTAGAAAATAAATAGCTTTACGTTTGTCATTTAGTATGTGGTGATTTTGCAGCTATTTATTATGTATTGCATTAAGGGCATCAGGAAAGAAACCGTCACATGTAATTTAACAGTGTATAAAAGAGAAATCAAAATGGTTTTGTGTGATAGGTTTACTACCTTTAAAATCTCATATAAAGTGTTTACAAATGTTACAAGATTGGAGGCTGCTGAAATAGAAGATAAAATATCATTATTATACTTTGGAAGGAGTAGCTCAAGAGCATATTATAAATGCTAGTTTCTCTGAGTCCTGAAAATGTTTCCAAGCTTCCCAAAGACTTTTTTTTTTGAAATCACACTATGACTCATCTTTGTATTTAAAGGACTAACTTCAAATAATATGTTATGACAGTAACTCTTAGATGTAGAAACATAAGTGATAAGAAGACAAACTCGTCATAATATCTAAGATCTAAAGCCAAGAAACATGTGGGAATATATTCTTAACCTCCCTATCAGCTGTCTGTTGGGCCTTCTAATTTTGAAAGATCCACTTCTAAGTAAAATGCATTTCTGGTTATTCATTTGTTTATGGTTATAGAAAACTTTCACCTACAGATGGCTTCTTGAGCAGTAAATATCTAGAAATAAATGACGGTGATTATACGATCATGTACCCTGACTATGTAAGAAAAATAACTGAAATTTTCAGAAGAGAAAATTCAGAAAAGGTAAATAAATATCTCTTTGTAGAAAAAAAGAGAATAATATTATTTTATTAAATAACAAACAAAATGTAATAAAAATTATACTAGTGATAGCCACAAAAACGTAAAATACATAAAAATAAACCTTAACATGTAATATGAAGTTCTTGCATTAGACATAAGAAAATTTGACTGGAAACAAGAGATATCGAGATGAAATACAATTATGTAGTGATATATTTCTGGAAAGACTCACTATTGTTTAGATGTCTACTCACAGATAAATGAAGAATATTTCGAGGGCAACAGGATTTTCTTTCCACTTAAACTGGTGTGTCTGTGATATTATTTATTTATTTACCCGCTGAAGTCCCTGTGGCGTGTTTGTGGATGTAGAATGTCTCAATTTTGTACTTCCAGGAAAGAGTCTTCCCCACTGGAGAGTAAAGGCTTAGAAGCTCCTTTAAGGTAAAGAGAGCAAATTTCCAGGCCAAAACAAGACTCATGACTGCCAGATACTCTGGCTATTGGGGAAATTATACCAATTCAAAAAATTTTTTGAGAATTCACTCTTGACAAAGAATGCTTCTACTCAAATTCCTAGTCATATAGGTCTGGTCATTAGGAAGAAAATGAATAAATTTGCATATGGTGACAAACTCCAAGAGAGTAAATAGTTAAAACCCTGGTACCTTCCCTTTGGTGGTTCACTATAATAAGAAATCCTCAGGTTGATTAGAAAAGTTCTGATTGAGGTCCATTGGCAAGAAGTCACCAAGGGCTGCTATGAGAAGATGGACCCTGGTCTAGTAATCCAGACACAACAACAGGATCTCAGGGGTTTGTGGGAAGATGGTTAGCTCCAGGAATGTGTCACACTGAATCTGAAAGTTGCTGTGGATTAAGATACCTGATATGGTCTCGTGTTCTGGGGAAAATGTATGAGAAGTTATCTGTGAATTAAAAGAACTGAAACCTTGGAAAATTGCTCAAAAGACAAGTTTTATAACATTTTAAAGCCACTTTGGCTTTGGCTTTAAAAGATCATATCCTGGGCTTCCCTAGTGGCACAGTGGTTGAGAGTCCGCCTGCCCATGCAGGGGACGCGGGTTCGTGCCCAGGTCCGGGAAGATCCCACATGCCGCGGAGCGGCTGGGCCCATGAACCATGGCCACTGAGCCTGCGCGTCCGGAGCCTGTGCTCCGCGACGGGAGAGGCCACAACAGTGAGAGGCCCGCGTGCCACAAAAAAAAAAAAAAAAAAAGATCATATCCTACTACCATCTGCAGAACTATTTCTATTGAACTCTAAGATACCTCAAGTTCTATATTGAAATTTCTTTCTATGAAATGAATTAACATTTATTTTAAGGGTACTTTTCAGGATATTATTTATTTATGCTATTCAATAACTTCTTCATGAGCTTTCATGGGAGAATAGGTATCAATAATATTTATATTTCTCCTTGACAATTAGCCTTTATCTTGTTAGGCTTTGTATATTTCCTGAATGACCAACTTTTTGGTCATTTTACACTTTGGCCCTTGGAAAATTTATTGCTAAATTTGTAGTCACAAGGCAAATGTTTAGAAGATCATGGTATGTATATTTATGTTTCCCTTTTCCTTTCTCTACCTTTAATATATGCTAGTTGGTGGGGTTTGATGTACCTTTGAAAATCACCTTAAATCCTTCTGTATTTCTGGTTAAATATTAGAGACCAGACACTGGCATTGATCACCACTTCCTCCTAACATTTAATAAAAACGGTGGTAAAGAGTATAAAGATAGCCCTTGACCTTGTGAGTTTATTCTCTGATATTTAATGTGATTTTGACAGGACAGAGAGAGAAATTCATACGTTCAGTTTGCCTCGTTTACACAAGTCAGCACACATTTAAAAAAATAATAGGCTATAACTTTTTTTTTTTTTTTTTTTTTTTGCGGTACGCGGGCCTCTCACCGTTGTGGCCTCTCCCGTTGCAGAGCACAGGCTCCAGACGCGGAGCCTCAGCAGCCATGGCTCACGGGCCCAGCCGCTCCGCGGCATGTGGGATCTTCCCGGACCAGGGCTCGAACCTGTGTCCCCTGCATTGGCAGGCAGATTCTTAACCACTGTGCCACAAGGGAAGCCCTAGGCTATAACTTATTCATTGAACTTTAATTGCAATAAAGGAATTATCACATAAAATTGGAAATAGCAGCCAGTAGTAGTAATTTTAGCAACAATTTGTCTCCTGGGTGCCAAGTACTCTGCTTTGCATTTTAACATATATTGACCCCAATACCCATAGCAACACGGTATATAGCTAGTAACATTGCTTTCATTATTTGTGTTTGTTATTAGATAAGTCATTTATAAAAACATTTTTAATATAAAAATTATATTAAGACACAGATATACAGGACAGAACTCAAAGGTCACTTCAGTGTCTTCATTTCTACCCTCCTCCCTGGAGATGCTGCCACCCCACAGAATCACATTAAAGAAGCAGCCTGTTATTAACTACAATGGTCCAGATGTGCATCTTGATAATTCAGCTTGGTGCTGTTCACAGTCTCTGCTGAAGTGCCCTTCATCCCCAAAAGTAATTTTTTATGTTCGCATCTGTTGACTGAAACTAAACTTCCCCTAGTGAGTAAGGACTATTCAAAAGGATGCATTAGCAAATTTTTCTTAGGTAGAATCTCTACTATTAGCTGTAGTTCCTTTGTTCATTTGCTGCTTTAACTTTGCTGTTGCTATTTTCCCCTTTAGTTATATGGAAGACTGACAGAAAATGTATAATATTTCCTATGGATTAGACAGAGAGCTATAGTAACATGAGTGAGAAAGAACAGAAATTGCCCCTACCAAACACTTACACATGATTAAGTATTGCACATTCGGATAGAGGATTGCACATGAAAATTGGTGCTTGCCTGTCCTGGAGGCTGCTTAGGAATATAATTACCCATTCTGCACTCAGGGTTGTGTTTTCTTCACAACTCAGACATTACTAAATGCATATTTCCACTTCACAAACTTATTTAAGGGTCCTGTTTTAGCACCTGCATTAGAAAACATTCCTGCTCATGTAAACTCCTATTTATGATAACTTTTCTCTTAGTGCTTAAAATTACAAGGACTTATCGGAGTAATTTTTAAAATAAAATTTTATTCCAAAAAACACTAAGAAACCTTATCTCTTCTCTACAATTAATCGCGTTAAATTTTACAGATAAAATGCATGTTTGTAAATAAGAAAACAGTACATCTGACCCTTCTATACTAGAACCAAGTATTTCAAGGAGCATGGTGCAAATTACATTACCTCTCTAATTTCATTTAGAACCTTAACAGAAACTCTATGTGCTCTGTCAGTACACTGAGGAAAGCAATGTAGATAGCTTTGTTACGGAGTGCCATTTGAAATTTGATGTAAAATATTCTTCAGCAACAGTAAGAAAATAAATAAATATGTTAGGTGTTATGGGCTGAATTGTTTTCCTCCCCAAATTCTTATGTTGAATTTCTTAACCCCTGGTACCTCAGAATGTGTCTATATTTGGAGATAGGGTCTTACAGAGTGAATTAAGGTAAAATCAGGTGATATGGATGAGGCCTAATCCAATATGACTGGTGTCCTTATAGTAAGAGGAGATTAAGACACAGAAAGAAAGGAAGAGCATATGAAGGCACAGGGAGAAGATAGCTGTCTACAAGCCAACGAGAGAGACCCACAGAAGAAACCAACCCTGCTGACACCTTGATATTGGAATTCTAGCCTCCAAAACTGTGAGGAAATAAATTTTTGTTGCTTTAAGCTACCCAGTTCATGGTATCTTGTTATGGTTGCCCTAGCAAATTAATACACTAGGCATTAAGGTAAACATGAGTACAAGTTACTAGAGAGAAAACAAAAACTAAAAATAAAGCAAAGGTCACTATTCAGTAATTGGGTATATGTTTGTAATCAGATGAATTAATACATAGGGAATAAAATGGTAATGAATTTGAGACAGAGACTATGCAATTGATGTGGAATTCCTTATCTGATATGTCTAAATTTCAAATCTACAGAGATTTCCAGGGCCCAATTTATAGATGCACTAGCTTTGTTTAATTACTTATGAGATGCACAACATAATAAGGGACTTCTTGAATAAATAAATCTTATTTGTATAATTATAGGGTTAGAAGAGACTTTGAGTCAATTTGGAGCTTTTTCCTCTGACCGAAACTGAATGGAGTATGCTTTCCAGTTCACTCATGTGAAAATGGTTGTCTCTGTAACTTGTGGACATGATTGCCTGTCTTCCCAATAGTAAGCCTCCTCTATTTTCCTTGATTTTATAACACTGATTTCTGCCAAACCATGTCAAATTGGCAACATTTGGGAGCATGTATCATCTGTATCTTGTTAAATATGCTGGTTAGTTCTCTGAGTTTGAAACCTAAAGCGAAGACAATATAAAATGAAAAGTAGTCTTAAAAACACAAATTCCTTTATCGAATCAGTATGTAGATTGCAGAATGATCGGTGGGTTTTGTAACAGATGCTTTTAGTTGGATGTCCTTGGGAAACATACTTAATCTGTAATCTATAATCAATATCAAAAATGCAAAATGGAGATGCTAATGTTTATTTTTCATAAGTATCTTTGTGCAGATTCCATTAGATAATGCTTGTAAAGTGCTTGCTATGGTATGTTTACAATTGCTTGTTAGAATTAATATCTTGCAAGTTTGTTTTGAGAATGCAATAAGGTGACAAGTGCCCATCCAAAACATAATGGACACCTGACACATAATAGCTTATCCTCCTTTTTCGGTTATAAAAAGAAAGAAAAACAGGAAGTCTGAGTTTGTGATTTGAGATAGAAAGAGAAGAGGGAGAGCGTGGAGGTAGGAAGACAGGGACGTTTTTTGGGTCTTCATATTCTAACCATTTTTCTTCCATAAAACATTTTGAATTGATTTTTTTTTCTCATTTTTTTGTGTATTTCAGTGTTTTGCATTTAGACAATATGACTAAGCCATCCCTGACTGATTATTTTTTGATTCTTATTTAGGGGAAGTTTGCCAAGTATTTAAAGCTCAGTTAAAGATAAACTTATAATTTCCCTTCATAATTAATTGGAGTCATTTATTATTTCTGTACTTAATTATCTGGAAATGTATGTTCACATATAAGCCACAAATATGGAACACTTCTCTGGTATAGTTGCCATTTACCTGTATATTTCCATGTATCCTCTTGTATCTTTTTGCCCTGGGGGATATTTTCTGTTATTGTCCAGTTCAAGAGAGTTTTTTTTCTTTCTTTGATTATATGTTTGCAAAAAAGCCAGAAATCTCCCTGATCATGGCCTGAAAGACTCTTTAATTATAAGAAGAAGCAGAGGTAGAAAATATGTATGATCCCATTGTTGCAAGATATGATCAAGATGAAAATACACCTCTCAACTCAGCCACCTCTCAACTCAAGATTACTCTGATTTTTATTACCCTTATCACTAAAATTAAAGAGCTGAGAGTAATTTTTTCCGTGAGTGTAAAGGAGGAGCTAGGGAGGAATCCATGTTGGATCTAAATCCCCCACCCCAGGTAAAGGGTAGGTTTCTTTGATTTCAAAAGTCACTGTCCAAACCTATTGTCATCAATAAAGCAACTTTTTCCATTCTAAACTTTCAGTCAGCTGAGCAGCAAGCAGCTAACTGGAGCAAATTTCTCATCTAGAGACGGCTGCTTTTTCTGCCTTATCATGTACTCTACTTAGGCAGGTTGCTAATTAGGGAGTTTTGTGACTGCAAGTTCAAAATAATTCGAGAAAATGACAGCTATTTATCAAATCTAAAGCAGGAAGTAAAAATAGCTTCTACACAGTTTATACACTGCAAAATAAAATTCGCTTCTAAGAAAAGAGGCAATTTCTGGCTTTTAAGATGTAAAAATAATTGAGAGGTCCCAGTTTCCTTAAGAGGCAGACTAGTTATTGCTGAATGCTAGTTGTGGTTGCAACTCTAATAGAAAGAGAAATAGTGTAAACATATAATGCAAAAAGTGCCTTGGGAAAGTGTTCACTGAATTTAGTATAATCGTTGCTATGTTATGTAATGCACTTAAATGCAACTGAGTACAAAACAGGCATGCAATAGATACCCCATTGTGAATCCTGACAATTACAGTTAGCTTTATTTTAAAATACATGTTTATGTTTCGAAAGGAAAAAAGTTATTTGAGGGGCACTAAAATAGTCTTCCTACAATTTTTGTTACACTGAAAAGTAGAATTATTTGTTTTGCTTAAGTTGAGGTCTATTTAGGGTTTAAAAAACAAAACAGGAATCATCACAAACCAGTCGAAACTCTTGTTTCTGACTCCATTTCTGAAAAACCTTATCTGGAATATCTATTACATTAAATAATCTTCAAATATGTCTTTGTAAATGTGGTATCATCTGTATAAGAAAATTATAACTACTCAAGATTAGGAAATGTGTTGCTTTTCTGGGTGACATAGTGTATATTTTGAGTAGGGGTATGCTCATGCATTGGAGTGCTGTGTCTTGAATGAATTCTTGATGTTGCAGAAGTTGTGGCTGCAATAGCCTCACTTCCTTCCAGCATCTGCCTTAGCTTACTGGTTTTACTAAAATCTAGGATACAAAGTGGTCCTGTGGAAAACAATCTTCCTAGACCTAGGTGAGGAATAGGGCTTCTCTTAAGAATTGTAAAGGTTTTGAATTTTAGGGCAGTAAGGAAAAAATAATAATGATTTCTCAGTTGCAGATCATGGACCAATATCATTAAGCTGGAATCGTTCATTATGACATATAAAAAAATGAGTGATCAGTTAGTTTTGTTATAATCATTTTAATACCTGCTTATTTTTGATAAATCTTGCCATTTTGTGACCTCATTTAATTTGAAATTTCAAAAAACATCAAGTAGGATATCTAAGCCTTAATCAGAAAATGAAATTGTAAACTATATATTTAATATTCAAATTACAGTACCTCTTACCCAGGACATTCTGATATGTGCATCAAATAACTCCAGCTGAGTGTCACTTATTAAAAGTGAAGAGAAAATCAATATCTGGTATATAAGTACCTTGTGCATTTAAAAATATAATTTCATATAACATATTATATAAGCCATGTTTTATGAAACATACTATTTAATTAATGCCTTGATATGTTTTAATGATATCATACATATGTTAAACTTAAAAGGACAGTTTCTAAGACATAAAACTACACAATTCTACGTTTGTAATAAGTACAAGTGGATTTTAATTAAGTACCAAAAATGATAAGAATCAAAATTATTAGCAGTAAGATATTTCTTTAGATATCAAGGGAAATGAAGAGAAAAGAAATTCTGTACTTGGAAGATAGGGAATTCATAAAGATGCATTAAAAATAAGATGAGTAAGAGAAGGGACAATGAAAGAGTTGAATGTGGTGACCTACATCAGTCCCCATGCATCCTACCTTCTTTGTAGCACAAAGTTTATTCATGTCTGAGCAGACCAACCATGTCTTCCCAGTCACTCTTTGTTTACATTAAGCAATGCATGAAAGAAGCCATTCTGTAAAACCACATTCCTACAGAGTCATGCATGTTTTTACTGGCTCGACAATATTATCTGTAAGATTTCAATTGTATGCTATAATATTTAGATAGATATTGGATTGTAAAGATACTTAAACCAAAATTAAGCAGGACTTAAGAATCAGCTCAGAAAATAATTACTAATTAATCTTCTTTTCCCTAAAACCAGAGAAGACCTTTAAGTAAAGTCTATAAATAGAATGGAATAAAATTTTAGAATGTGTGGCACTGGGAAGCACATTAGTGGCTCTATTGCTTAGAAATCCTCAGGCTCTTCCTGAATGAGACTACTGTTTATTTCCATAGTCTTATCAGCAAATTAGGGTGAAAGATTGGGAAATGCCAGTATTCCTATTACATCACACTCTGATACTCCTTTGCATCCTCACCCTGAACAGAAGCTGGAAAGTACCACTGTATCTCTTCTTTTCCCATTTAAGCAGCTTCTAATGCAAGATCGAGTAGTGAGGGTTCCCTCTTATGCAATCCTCTTTTTATAGATAATTAACTTAAGGTCCAGAGTAGTTACTTCACCTTCATCTAGCTGGGGTCAAGGCCAGTATTAAAGCTCAGTTCAGTCAATAATTTCATTTCCATGTCAAGTTGCCTCAAGCAACCAAGTAATCACACAATGCATTTCGCACAGAACTCATTAATAGCCATTTTGTGTATTGTCTGAAGACCATCATGCTATTTTGAGAATTTCTACCCACCAGCTATTCAGATTTTATAACATTAGAAAATTTACTGTATAATTAAAGCCATAAAAAGCATGCATTTATGACTTTAACAGGTCATTAAAATACATGTAAGTACCACTATTAAAAAATGCTGCATCTTAGAGATACTTTTCTGGGAGTCATGTATTTTTATAAAGTATAATCAAAAATTTGCACTTGCTCTGCCAATTTTTACTGCACACTTCACTGCACGGGCAGAAGGCATTCTTTCCACTGTCAAATCCCTAAAAAAAAAAAAAATCCTTGCTTTATTCTTTCCATGGCATTTGCTCCCATATGAAATTATCTTGTCTGTTTGTTACCCCCTACAAAAATAGAAACTCTATAAAAGCAAAAATATTGTCTTAGATTTTTCAAAGTAGTAACTTAGAAATGAACGAACCAGTGAATGAATGTAGGGCCACATGAGAAGAGGGACATAGCCCTCTAATTTCTTAATAAATTTCTTATGAAACTTTTATAAGATTTTGGATTGTCTTCACAGACAGAGTAGAAAAATGAGTAGTAACTAGTATCTACTGGCCCTTTCCTGGAAGGTAAACCTCAGAAAACTAATCACAGCTTAACTGCCTTATTATACATATTTGGAAAATCCATTTAACTTAACTTTCCCTGAGCTCCAGACTTGAAAAGATTGACACTTTCCTGAATTAATGACAAGATTATTACATAGATGTCTGGTTCCCTAGCGTTCGGTTCTCTTATTCTCTCCTTCCTCCTCCTGGGATCATAGCCATAGCCAATTTTGACTTGGCTGCCACCATTTTGCATCTGGTCAGTACTGGGTGCCTAGGAAACATATTGTGATTTCAGATCATCTCAGTAAAAACTTGAATTGGAAATGTATAAGTTCTGTACCCTTTCAGCTTGTCCTGCTTCCAATTATATGGAATTCCTGTACCTCATAGAAACTACTCTGAGGATAGTCCATTCTAGGTTGAAAGAAGTGAGAGATCTCTTTTTTATGCACAGATGTCCAAATTAGAATCTGAGAAGACTATTTACACTGAATTTGTACTTAAAAACTAAACCAAAACCAAACAAGAAGTCCTCCTAAAAAGAAATAAACATGCCCTTAATAGAGTTGGCATTCACTTTGATATTACATAATTTTACTTCCAGATTGACTGATATTAGTTAGAATCAAAATTATTTTTTTGGCAATTGAAATACCACATGTCGCCTCTCTTCCTTAATCTTTGAAGACTTTTCAATATACCTATGAAACTGAGAAAGAGTGAGACAAAAAATTTCTCTAAAATAAATATTAATTTACATTAGCTTTTTTTTCATAATTAAATGTATATGTAACTATGTCTCTAAATAGATTATAATTTTAAGGCTAGGAACAAGTTTTATTTTTTTCTTGACATTTCCCAAACCTTAACATCAGTACAATTAATAAAAAATAAGAAAATTATATTTTTAGTTATAAAAATAGTTATTAATGTTTTCAAGAGAGATTTCATGGACAGTAAGACAATAAAACTCTCCTAAATCCAAAAGTTCTTATAATAATTTAATGCTGCCAAGAAGAGAGTATGAAAAATAGTGCTTCTCAAGGGAACAAATCCTATTTTGTTTAAACTTGAATTCTTAGTTTGATTCATAGCTGGTTGGTCAGGAGATGAGTTCTGAATAATTATTTTTAATTTTAAAATAACTTATAAGGAATTATGATATGTATTTTAAGTTGGCATGTTTAGACTCCTTTAATAAGTGACCTTTAAAAATTTCTGAAATATTTAAGGTTATATACAGCATCAACCATCTCTGGTAGTAGATAATTTTTTTAAACAAAAGTCAAATGAAAAAAAATTATGAAGTTCTTATCCATTTATATATTCACTTCTAAGTGGATACAATATATATAACATGTTTTTATAAGTCAGAATGAGCAGAGAAGTCAGTGGGAAAAGAAAGCAAAAGAGATTTTAGAAACTTATTTTGGGAACATTCTTTTCTGGTTTAAAAAATCAGGTTGATGAAATTCAGGAAGAAATTCAATTTTTAAATATTTTTAGACTTTAAACACCCACACAGAGCACCCTCAGACTCTTTAAATCAGATAGAACTAAAGTGTCCTGTCAAATATGGACCTAAAACTAAAGCATCCTCTCATATCTGTAGAAATAGCAATAAAATCAATACTGTGAGTAATTTAATTTAAATGGCTATTTTACTGTTTTATCTTGACCTGGGATGATGATATGTCAATATTAATGTGATAATTAAAATATATTGTGTCTACAGGAGCAGTACTCATTTCAGCAGAGTATGATCACTTTTTAAATATGCAGAACTTGTGCAAATGTCAACACTGATAAAATTGCATCTCTGTATGTAATCCTAATTGAACATTGAAATAGACTCTGTTTTTTCTTCTGCCAATAACAAGGCAATTATGGTTCTTTTTCAGCAGAATGAGTTAATAAAATTTTGAATGAATACAGGTTTTCAAATGCCAGCATAAGAGAGAAGGAAAGAAATAATATGTTTATGATCCTTCTCAAGTTATTAAAAGGCTTAAGAAAAGTATGACATTTTGACTTCGTTTGTATATTTTTCCTATAGATACTTAAATGTTTCCCTGGGATAAGTTATAGGCAGTATATTTAGACAAAACATCTTAAAAGTTACAAAATGTTCACTTTATAAGTGGTTAAATGCTATTTTTGTATTGTGAACTGAGTCTAATTACAAAAGCAGAGAAAATAACTACCACATTTTAATACTATCATCAAATGATAGTATCATTAAATACTATCATTAAAAACTGAAATTGATTTTTAAATTATTTCCCCCCAATTTATTGAGGTATAATTGACATAGAACATTGTGTAACTTTAATGTGTGCATCGTGTTGGTTTGATACACTTAATTATTGCAATATGATTACCACCTTAGTGTTAGTTAGCAACTCTGTTACATAACATAATGACCATTTCTTTTTTCATGATGAGAACATTTAATATGTATTCTATTAGCAACTTTTAAGTATATAATACAGAATTGTTATCTGTAGTCACAATGCTGTGCATTGTATCTCCAAAACGTATTCATTTTCTCACTGGAAATTTGTACTCTTTGACCAAGATCTCTCCATTTTCCCCACCCCCCCGACTCTGTTACCCACTATTCTACTCTCTGTTTCTACGAGTTCAGCTTTTTTTGATTCCACATACAAGTCATGTCATACAGTATTTGCTTTCTCTGTCTGACTTACTTTATTTAGTGTAATGTCCTCAGGACCATCTGTGTTGTTGCAAATGGAAGAATTTTGTTCTTTCTCCTGGCTGTAAAATCTCCCATTGTATATAGACCACAACTTCTTTATCCATTTATCAGTTGATGGACTCTTAGGCTCTTTCCACATCTGGGCTATTGTGAATAATGCAGTAAACACAGAGTGCAGATATCGCTCTGAGATACTGATTTCAATTCCTTTGGATACATACCCAGAAGTGGGATTACTGGATCATATGGTAGTTCTCCTTTTAACTTTTTGAGAATCCTCCGTACTGTTTTCCATAGTGGCTGCACCAACTTACATTCCCACCAACAGTGCACAAGGGTTCCCTTTGCTCCACATCTTTGCCAACACTTGTTATCTAGTGATTTTTTGAAGATAGCCATTCTAACAGGTGTGAGGTGATATCTCATTGAAGTTTTGATTTACATTTCCTTGATGATCAGTTAAACATCCTTTTATGTATCTACTGGGAGTTTGTATGTCTTTTTTGGAAAAATGTCTAACAATGTCTATTTACTTCTACCTATTTTTAATCAGAGTGCTTGTTTTTTGTTTTGTTTGTTGTTGTTATTTTATATGAGTTTTTAAAAATATACTTTGGATATTAACCCATTAAAATTAAATACAAAATGGAGACTGGATTTGAGAATTCCCTGAGCAGACAACACCATTTAAGCCATGTAAGCAAAACTAAATCTAGCATATTTTATGAACATAAGCAAAACTTAGGTTATTTCTTGTAAATGCCTCTGACAATCATAAAAAAACAAACAAACCAAAAAATAAAACTTAAGTCATCTTTCTAAAATGGTATGAGATAAACACTTTTAGCCAATGCCCTGCTGTCTGGAAATTCCCACTGTAATAACTAATCATTGTAAAGCTTAAGAACTTCCTTGTTTTCACTTCATAAGCCATCCTGTAAGTTCATACCCTTGAGCTTCATATCAGTCTTTGAATTTGGAAACTCCCAGTTTGCAAACTGTTCTTACATGCACAAACTCTTACTAAATGCTATTTATTGATTTAGTGGTTTTAGTTTTGCTGTGTCTGGATTTTTGACAACGCTGTATCAGATGCAATATTTACAAATATTGTCTCCCATTCTATAGATGTCCTTTTCATTTTATTGATTGTTTCTTTTGCTGTGCAGAAAGTTTATAGTTCGATGTAGCGCCTCTTGTTTATTTTTGCCTTTTTTGTTTGTGCTTTTGGTATCACCAAAAAAAAAAAAAATTGCCAAGATCAATGTCAAGGAGTTTTTCCCTATGTTTTCTTCTAGGATTTTACAGTTTCAGGTCTTATATTTAAGTCTTTAATCTATTTCAGCTCATTTTTTGTTAGTGATGTAAGATAGGAGTCCAATTCACTTTTTTGCATGTGGTTATCCAGTTTTCCCAACATTTATTTAAGAGACTATCCTTTCCATATTGAGTATCCTTGGCTCCCTTGTCAAATATTAGTTGACTGTATATGCAGCGGTTTATTTCTGGGTTCTCAATTCTGTTTCATTGGTCTTTGTGTCTATTTTTATGCCAGTACCACACTGCTTTGATTACTATAGCTTTGTAGTATAGTTTGAAAGCAGGAAGATTGATGCTTCCAGCTCTGTTCTTTCCTGCTGTACATTGTGAGGCTTTCTCAGACCTTATAAGGATATACCTGCTCCATGACTCTTGTTCCCTTTTGTGGCAGAAGTCTTAAGCTTATATGTCTTCTCTAGAATCTACAACACCCCAGGCTGGCTGGTGGCCTCTCTTTTGTTTTCCTGAAGGTGGCACTACAGCTCAAGTTTGCGGTTTCCCCCTTGCCAACGGACCCTGGCTGGCATGTCTTCTGTGCTTGCTCCCTGTCTACCAGAGCTCTGGCCCCTGCCTTAGGGAGTGCTCACAGGAAGCCAGCCGCAGAGTAAAGGGAGGTGTTGTTTGGCATGTGGCACTCTGTGGGCATATACTCCTCTCCTGATCTGCTCCCTCCCCTCAGTTATGGAGCCCTCACAACAAGGTTCTGAATGCTGTGACAAGGAAAGGAGTCTCTTCAGCAGCATCCCACACAGTTGGGGAAGCCAGATGTTCACTCACTGGCTTTCTCTTTCCCCTGCAGGAGAAGCCATGGGCTGTGCCATCTCAGGGGTGGTATGATGCTGGCAAAGTCAAGTTGTTCCTCTTACCCACTCCAATGCATTCAAACCTTTTTTACTCCAGTGGAATGCTTTTTTTCTCTAGTGGAAACCTGAACTTTCACAAAGGCTCTCTTGTTCTTAGGTGATTCCCCAAGTTAGTGTTTTGCAGGCACTCCCATACCGCAGCCAAGAGGAGCTAGAGGTGGTTCATAGTCTCCTGTAGTTTCTACAACTAATACTGAAGTCTGTCTGCTTATTACCCAATGCACAGGTGGGTGACTTCTAATTGGTCCCTTGGAATATGGTGCTGGATCCCACAACTTCCACAAAGGCATTTCTGTTCATGGATGGATACCTAATTTTTGTTATTGAAGGGAGGGACAAAAATAAGTGATGGCTTTTGCTGCTGTGCTGTTGACATCATTTCCAAATTAATTTTTGTTTTATCTTATACAATTTAATCTCTATTTTTTCAGATGAAGAAATTGAAGTTTAGTTAGTAACATCACATAGCTAGCAAATTGACAAGCTTGGATTTAACCCAGATCACCATGATTACTCAGCTAAATGAGAGAACTACAAAGTTTAAGCTCAAGAAAATATTTTCTCAAATTTGATTTGTGGCCCACCCTTGATGTCAAAACCATACCCATATAATGTGGTTAGATATAAAATCAGGAGTATTAAGGAAGGTGAATGTAGAACTCAAACCCTTCCTTTAGATGTTTCTTTGGAACTATTCATGTTAGGGTGTCTTATTAGAAATAAAGAACAGAAATCACGTAGGTAGTATGAACACAACTAGATATTCTATATTACCATTATCGTTGTATCAATATATTATTATATTTAATGCTTGAACTACATTTTGTTAAACCCTATTGTGTTTCAGCATATTGCTAGATGCTTTACTTGTGTTATATAATCATAGCACCAAAGCTAGGAGGTTGTAATTATTAACAGCCTGATTTACAAAATGAGAAATCTGTCATAGAAAAGTGAGGCGAATTGTTTAAACTGTAAAACGAATGTACCAGTAACTGGTAAAATCAGAGTAACACCAAGGGGACCTATGCTCTAGAGCCTCAACTCTTAAAAACAGCCAATAATTAATGGCTTAAAAATTAGATCAATACAACTTGTTATCAACAGAATAATAAAATTTGAGGGAAAAGTAATGGACAAGAATTAATTTATAACTAGGGGATAGAAACATGTTTGGCTTTTCCTAAACTTTGACTTAAAAATATTAAATACATTAAACTCAAGTGTTTTGGCCCTCTTTTCTCCCCAAATAAGGACAAGAAAATGTGAGATATAACATTCACCTTACTGATAAATGCATTAAAATGACATAGAGGGCTTTTTCTTGACTATTGAATTGGCAAGCTGATGAAACTACTTGTTGAAATACACTATCTTTTCACAGAGCAATTTGATAATATCCATCAAAATACTTTATTATTATTAATTTAGCATTATTAAATTAAATGCATTCAAGTATATACGTACATATGTATTCCTATTTGTATAAACACAAGAAGAATGTTACGGAAACAATTGTCCAATGTTTGATGATAATTATTTCACTTGACGAGATAATTAGAAAAAAATTTGCCTTTTCTATAGTATTTTTATATTGTTAATTTTTCTACAGTGGGTTTGTAGCTGTTTGTAAACAAAATACAAAGTACAGAAATGTATTTAAAATACATTTTGATGTTTTCTGTGTACAATAATTATTTTCTTACTTATTGACATTGGTATTGTCAGGAACTAATAGCAAATAGAGGAACATAAAATAACAAAAACTCTTATAGAATAACAAAAGTGTCTTCATATGTTTTTCAGTTCTTAAATGTATTTTTATAGAACCTATCTTAGCAATGCTAGTTTTTAAAAAAAATTAGTGTAATTGTATTCATTACCATAAAGCCTGAAATGTGTACAAATTTTAGGTTGTTTCATACACAGAAAGATTGTGTCTATAAGTACTCTGAATTCTCAGCATTTTATTTACTTAAAGAAATGCCAATCCATTAATTCTCTGTGTCTGACCATATTAGATGGTTTTAAAGAAAAGTTGGAAAGTATTTTTATTCACGTTCTTAAGTGCTAGGTCATCTTGTACTTTGTAAATGAGGTATAATTATTGTACCTTTATCTTGTATGAGGACATGGAATTAGTCATAAAGTTTTCCAATGTTAGCAATTATCTTATTTACTTCTTGATATTATAACTTTATTTTCCCTTTCTTCAAAATGCTTTTATCTTTTATTTTCATGAAGAGTTTGGCCTTTGGCTTGATGAAATCAGTAATAATGTTTATTGAGTATCTAATTTGTTGAGGAAGCATAGACTATGGATGTTGTGTGGGCAGCATTAATGTACCAAAGAACAAGCTGTGAGGTAACTTGGATTTCACTTCTTTTGTTACCAGTTTCTAGCTACGAAACCTTAAATATATCTTTTCATGTATAATATCCTGTTTCTTCATCCATTAAGTAAATTGAATCAGAATTCTTCCCCCTCTCTGATTTCTATAAGAAGTGAGGCACAAAACAAATGAAGGGAAAGAAAGCATTTCAGACTTGCTTTCTGGGCTCAGCCTGCTGAACAGTGGGTTGCTGTTTCAAACATTACCTGATTTCACAGAAAGTATGGCATTATTTCACTCTTATGTCCAGTGCATATTTGAATACGTAACAGTGATCTAGTGTGGAAATGGTCTTTGTGCTACCTATTTAAGAAGCTAGCTACATCAGCATATTGCAACTTTAGTGTAGAAGGGAAATGGTGTATTCTCTGTTTGAATCTCCTATTTAATTGCTCTTATCCCCACATGCTGTGTATGGATAAACTATTTCTTTTTATTGTCTCCCTAATATTACTTCAAAATATTCTACTATTAGCTTTCTCTAAAACCAGAACACCATAGAAATCTGTCTTCCAGTTTCCACTGGGGCACTAGTTCAAGAGTTTGAAAAGAAGAAATGGTTTTATTGTGGCTAGAGTTCTTTATATAAACACTCCTCAGCATTTTTTCTTTTCTCATACAGAAGACCTACTTCTCAAGAAAGAAAAACTTAAGCTCCTTTAAGAAAGTTTATCCTATTGTAATAGCATTTAACATTTATTAACCAGAAATTAATATGTTTTTCCATATATTAACCTGTTTTTTCTTTCCAACGATTATCAGAGACAAAGATGTAGAAATTTGTTTACAAGTAGTACACATTATGTCCCTATGAGAATTATAGCTAGCTATCTAGATTAGCTTGAATATTTATTTAGTCAACCAGCATATTTATTTTGAACCACTCTTTAGGAACCTAGTTTGGCATATTCATTTGTCGATACATTATCTTTGTTTAACCTACAATTTATTTAAGTTAACATACTTAAAACTAGAGTAAATTTGTTACCAGAAGTAAACTTTGAGTTTTAAATGTCTCCAGTTGTGAGACTACTAATGTAAAACTCTCATCACAGTTGTTGTTATGGGACATTGTTAAATAGCAATGACAAAATTATTATCCTTACATTTTCTACAAATAGAGGGAAAGTGGGCAATTTACCCATGAAATTCAGTTTTAAATAAACAATATTTATAAACACTACACTAAGAACTACAATTCTATTGAGCTTCCATTTTGGCAATTGTGTAATCACAACTACAGCAATCAAGCTGGATACAAAAAATTCAAATTTATTTTAGAGGTGAGAAACAAGTTGTCGTTTCTGGATCAATAAATGATATTGTTAAGTAGCAATAACAAATATGCCACACTGTTTTACTATGAAAAACTCAAATAATTTTTTTTAGTATTTCTAAGAGAATTTTTGGTTGTATTTTATAGAAGATCAGCTCTTCACCTGAATGGTTGATTGTGTCATGTGCTTTGGAAAGATTTTCCTCTCTCACTGCAGAATAAATTCTCTCTAAATTGGATGTTTGGCAAAAATTTCATTTATTTTTCTTGATTTATCTTAGGAAGGACTTGAAGTTTCTACCAGAGCTGTTGCTTCTCCTTCTCTCATGTGTGTGGGGTTTTTGGTTTTTCCTCGCCCAACTAGATTGAAGCTTTCTCAGCTTGGTGACTTGTCATACAACCTTTAAGTGCATCTATTATTTCATCTTCTTCAGTTATTTTAGTGTGCATTTGTTTTTTTCTTCCTCAAGAGTTTTCACGTAAATATTTAACTCAACTCTATCAATTTCTTCAATACATTTATTCATCTCCTAAATGGTCTCCATTTACTGATACATTTTGTTACTCCCAAACCCAAGATCCCAGCATCTATTAATATTTCTCCAACAAGTGCAGCCTAATCTTCTACAAATGTCTACCCAGAGGCTTCATAAAACTTTCTTTAGAGCTTTCTAATATTTTTTTTCCTGTATAAGTTTACTTACTTCCCTTTCCATTCTTTAGTTTCTTTTAAAAGCACTTTTAGGCTTCTTTAATGCTAAAAAAAACTTATCCAAAACATTTTTTTCAGATTCCTGAAGCTGTTTTTCATTCTTCTAATGGGTTAAGAAAGATGTTTTGGTGACAGCTACTTGAAACGGCACATATTCTGTTGCATTTTGTAAAGACCAATTCTCTCTTGCAATGTCAGACATAGACCCAACTTGTTCTAAATGGTGAGATTTGTCTTCTCTTAGTCCTTTTGAAAAGTGGTAATTTTCAGCCCATGTAAAAAGTTACATTCTCAGGATAAATTTCATTTAGTATAATTGTTTTTATATTTTGTTTAATTCAGTTTGCTAGTATTTTGCTGAGGATTTTGTGTCTATAATTCACAGGAGATATTGGGCTATAATTTTCTTTGCTCTTGATGTCTTTGTCTGGTTTTGGTATGAGATTAATACTGGCCTTCATAGAATGACTTTGGACATGTTCCTCCTCTTCTACTTTTGGGAGGCTTTATGAAGTATAGATGTTAATTCTTCTTTAAATGTTTAGTAGAAATCACCAGTGAAGACATCTTTGCCTAAGATTCCCTTAGGGTTTTTTGTTGTTGTTGTTTATTGCTTTTTAAATACTAATTCAGTCTCTTTATTTTTAATAGGTTTTCTGTTTATTCTTGAGTCAGTTCTGTAATTTGTATCTTTCTGAGCTTTGTCCATTTCATCAGTGTTATCTAATTTGTTGGCATATAGTTGTTCATAATGTTCCTTTACAATCATTTGTATTTCTCTAAGTCAGGTAGTAATGTCTCTTTTTCATTCTTGTTTTTAATAACTTGAATCCGTTTTTATTTGTTTATTACTCTAGGTAATGAGCTGTCAATCTTGTTGATCTTTTGAAAGTACCAACTTTTGGTTTTATTGATTTTATTTTTTTCTTTTAAAATATTACTTGGCACAGCAAATGTTGCAACCATACAAAAAGGATATACATTTTTTCCCCAGTGATTCTTATGCATCTTCCAGAATCTCTATGCTATTGAAAAAGAGAAAAAGAAAAAAGTTTGCCATTTTGCTTTTTCATTCGATGTTATCTTTAAAAAAATCAATACATCAACTTCTTCATTACATGTGGACATACTATAATTATATTTTAAATTCTCTCATTGGTAGATATTTACATTCTATTCAAATTTTTGGCTATAAACTAATGATACTATGAACATTATTAATCATATGTTTTGCTTAGTTGTGCTAATATATCACTAGGATAAATTAATAGAAGTGATTTTGCCATGTCATTAAAGAACATATATTTTACATTTTGAAACGTGTTGAAAAACTGGTTTCCAAACTTTTTCCCAAATGTATATCCATGGTGTTAGAATACCTTATTCTCCACATCCTCAGCGACACTGAATAATATCAGTTTTAAAAATATTTTCTATTCTAACACAGAAAATTATGTATATTATTGATCATTAAATATGAATTTCTGTAATTAGGGGAAAGGTTGATTTGTTTATGTACTTGGTGGATATTTCTGTTGCTTTCCTGTGATGTCCTTTGACTATTTTTCTATAAAGTTGTACACCTTTGTATTATTGATTAATAAGAATCTTTCTCATGAAAGAATATTAATTCAGCAATGTGTATCAATATGTACCATAATTTAGACAGTATTCTGGTGGTCAGTCAGAGTTGCTTCAAATCTAGTACTTTTTCTCATCTTATTTGTTATAATTTTTATGTTGTCAAGCAATAACCTTTTCCTATATGACTGCTGGATGTTATGTCATGCTTAAAAAGACTTTCAACCACAATATTCTTAAAACAATTTACTTTTTTTTTTCTAGCTCTTTTAAAGTTTTAATTTTAATAATTATTTGGTCCAGGATATTTTGGTTGGTATATAGGAAGTGACATATAGATATGTAATGTATTTATATTTTTATTCAGATATGATCATTCAATTGATCTAATTGTCACTTCATAGTTTATTGTCTGGTAAACATGGACAATTCCATATTCTAAATAACTATACCAGTATGGAATAAATTAATCTATTTGTGCTGTTTATTTAGGGACTGGCTTTACCATACTAGCTTAGTGTGATTTAAGACAATGCTGAGTAAAATTTGTGGCATGTATCCCATCATGAAGGCCCCACCTTCATAATCTCATCTAAATCTAATTAACTCCTGAAGGCCTTATCTCCAACTATCCTCACATTGGAGGTTAAGACTTTAGTATATGAATTTTAGGAAGACACAATTCAGTCCATAGCAGAAGGTGTGCCTCTTTATTTAATTTCTGAATTCAGTAAGGATTCATCTAGTATTTTCCTATTAAATATAATTCTAACCTTTTGATTTTTAATCACATACTCATTAAATAAGTATTTGTAAAGGTAATGCCCAAAATTCTGTTAGGGAGCTGAAATACACAATTTTCAAACAGCGACTTTGGTCTCTAAAAACACAATCCCCCAAAATGTAAACCCTAAGTTCAAGATAGTATTTATATGATAATGGTAAGTTCTTAGTTATTTAGTAGCCATAATATTGTAGGAAGACAAAGGAGATAAAAGTTCAGTGCAACTTATCAGGACAGCCTTCTAGGAGAAATTGCATTTCATCACAAATTTGATAATCTGGTGTATTTGAGTAATTGAATGCAAGGAAAATGAAGTCAGAGTCCAGATGAAGCTGGCAATTAAAGTTCAAAAACATTTTGCTAATGATTGTAATATTTTACAATTCTTTCTTTTATTCAGAAGTTTTTTTTAAAAAACCTAATTAAAAGCAGTATAATATTTGATTTATACATAACTAAAGTATTGAAAATTGTTAAAAATGATGAAGAACAATTCATGTTCATATAAGAGGAATCTTGAAATTTTTGAAGGTGGAGTCAACAAATTGAAAAAAGGCATGTCTTGAACAAACATGATTGTTCTCCCAGATTGTGTCTTAGAACCCCCTGAACAGCTGCAGGTATTTGAGGTGTTTATTCTACCATTAAGTTGAAGCTGTTCAGCTTTAGTAGATAAAATAATTGACACATTTCTGGGAAAGTGTTTTACAACAATGTTAAGAAATAACTTCATTTATAAGAAAATTTATTTCTTATTGAACATGTACATTTGTATTTTATGCTCAAAAAATAAGTGGCATTGCTAAATAGGACTTGTTTTCCAACCAAAGGTTTTCCATCACGTACATACACACACGAATATAAAAGAGCAGTGAAGAACAGAAAATACTGTGCAGTTCGGTTTTCAAGGAATCAGATAGTTACCGGCATTGTGAAAAAGACTCAGTAAAATTTAATTTCAGGGATAATGCCTATTTACCTAAACTTCAAAGTTGAATATTGTTTTCTTCTCAAAATACATACAAATTGGGTTTTTAAAAATACTTCTATTTTTATTATTAACTGCTTAAATTTTACCTCATCCTTCTGTAGTTAATGTAATAATACAACTCTTGTTGGTTTATTTCTTATTTGTCTAATCTCTTTGCTTATATTTTCATTTAATTTTTATAAGTAATACATTTTAATGGCTATATTCTTTCCAATTGCTCAAATGTATTTTTTAAATATACTTTGAAATTATTTTTATATACTTACCCTCGTTTTGTTTTTTGTTTTGTTTTGGTTTTGGCCACACCACACAGCGTGGGCAATCTTAGTTCCCCCACCAGGGATCAAACCCATGCCCCCTGCAGTGGAAGCACAGAGTCTTAACCTACTTACCTTCATTTTATTATATTTTTCTTTTGCTTGTGCTTTCTGTTTTTTTGCTATTACAATGCTGCCATACATTTCTATTTTTAATTACTTTAATTTTATTTTTATTATTTTATTTCATTATTTTATATATTTATGTATATAAACTGTTTACAAGAAGTACTTAAAAGAGTGTTAGCAAGAATTCCCAAGGGGTACATTTCTAGAACTGGACTGTGCATTTTAAAGGTTGAATGTTGATAAATATGGCAGACATATATCATGGGTAGAGGCCTCTCAAGTTTGGTATCACCTTATACTCTCCCCAGTGCATTTAATTTTATGAAAATTCTCTCTCTCTCTCCCTTTATATATATATATATATATATATGTATGAAGAAATATATATATAGATGATATATATGTGCACACACACTATACACATATTCTCCTATATACTAACATATTCATATATATTCCACATATATAATCGTATGTGTGACATATATATGTTCCAATTATGTTCCAAATATATAATTTATATATTGTGGAATGTATATGTAAACAGAAAAGCATGAATGTGATTATATCATACAGAGCTGTATTTTTACAAGCTATTTTCCTTCCCATTTCCCTTTTGCTTATTTTTTTCAATGCTTCTTTCTCTAATAAATTACTATTAAGCACCCAAGTATCTCATATTACCAAAGCAATGTTTTCCATAGTTTCCTGTATACTCATGTAACTATATACCACATGATATATGATATATGCTTGTGTGCAAATAAATATATACATTTTGCTTTTGCTTTTATACAAACAATATCAAATTATACACATTTAGTGTCCTGGTCTTCCTACTCATATATACAACATGAGGATCCCTTTAAATCACCTGATATGCTCTAATTAATTCTTCTTAAAGACTTTCTGATATTTCTAAATATGAATATAGTAAAATGCATCCAACCATTTATTAGTAGATACTAACTGTGTTTTGAGTATTTGGGGCCAACATAAATAATACTGTAATAAATATCCATATACTTATGTGATATACTTTCTGTGAAACAGATTATTAGAAATGGAATTGCTGAATACTTTTTGTATTTTAATAGACATTGCCATATCATTTTAATTTAACTTGTGATATCAATTACCATCTATTTTATTAAAATGTATGTGTATACTTAAATGTATTTATTTGTGATTTAAAACTTCTGAGCTTTTAGTTTTAGTTAATAACTTTTCTCTTTTTCTAATAGTACAAGTAGCGTTCTAAGATTTCTTATGAAAATTTCTTTTATATTTTTACATTTAGGTTTTAACCAACTTTATTTTTATATGCTCATTTTAAGATAAGGGTATAAATTCAGTTTCTTCCAGATAGATACCAGCATCATTTATTCAACAGTCAATAATTTTCTCCATTTATTAAACTATCATCTTCATTCTTTGTTAAAATCGCATATATAAACTGGGATTTATATTTTTTTTATTCTCTATTTTGTTCCACTTAACTATTTTTTATTCCCATAACAATCTATATGATGTGATTACAGTAGCTTTATATTTTGCTTTGTTTTGTTTTTCTGGGATATGATAAGGCAGTTCACTTATATTTGATTATTTTTTCTTCTTCTTGGGCATTTATTCATTCTTGAAAACATAAAGATTGCTTTAACAAATTCAGAACAAGAGAAAAAACAACTGCTGAGGCAGTTTAAATCACATTATATTAATTTATTAATTAAATCACATATTAATTTAGTAATTTCAGATAATCAGCACTTTTCTAATATGATATAAAATACCTTAAACTAAATCCAAGCCTGCCTTTCCATTTTTGCACAGAGAAGTTTGATGGAGTATAATATAAAACTGTATCAATAACTCATGGTTCTTGATGGTGTCCACAATTATATTGATTAATACATAAACCAATAAACCAGCTGTACTGAGAATATAATAAAAGCAAAGCACTAGACTTCAGTAACACATCACTAATGTAGAGTAGGTAAAGGTACACATGAAAAATTTAACTGACATTATAAAATCACATGTAAGACGCTGAATATATGACTAACGGCAAGCAAAGGTCAGACATAGACAATTTAAAGCTATGTTCTTGGGGATCAGAAAAGAAAGAGACTTCTTTGGATTAGGTATTTTCACAAAGAATTCAGTTAAGTGATGGCTGTAAAGTGGATTTTGAAAAAGATAAAATTTAAATAGGTAGACCAAAATGGGAGATGCATACAGTTGGGAAGAGTATAAATAACACTGTGGAGATGAGACCTTAAAAGTTATTTACATCAGAGGGAAACCATCTAAACTAGGTTGGAGATTGTGTTCATGTGAAGATAAGAAATTGAGATTAAGATGGTATATAAGTGCCTGATTATAGAAGTTTCTGAATCCAAGTTTACCTTGAGTTATTAATAGTTTATTTTAAATATTTTTAAAAATAAACTGAACAAAGGTATTATTTTGCATAGACTATTCTGGAGGCAGTGTGAGGAATTAATTGGATAGAACTTAAACTTGAGGAGTAGAGATCAGTATTATTTATTCAAGCTACAGTTGATAAGAGAATAGATTAGAGTGTTGGAAATGGGAACTGAAAGGAACAGATGTGATACTTTCTGAAAGAAACATCAGGCTTTAGTATTTTTATTAGAAATGTTTTCCTTTATTATGTACTCAGACGTGTGAAAAATTTATGACTATGTCTGTCTGATGCCAAAACTTTAAATTTAAAACTGGCTAAACAGCCAGATATCATAAAATTCTTTTATATTACAGGTGTTAGAAATTATAACACCAGCCATGTTTTAGATTTTTCTAGATTTATCATATCCAGACAGCACAATTTGCTCTAACCCATGCCTCTGTCCTCTGAGATTTCTGTGGTATGTATATCCAGGCCCAATAAGTGCTTCAGGCTTTGTTGGGAAATAAGAAGGTCACTCTTCAATGGAAACTTCGTCTACTCTGAATAATAGTTTTTGCATGAATATTAACAATATGATATACTTTCTTGATGGATTAGGGGAAGATAAAAAACCTCAGTTTTAGAGTAACTTTATAATCAGCTCTTGGTTCTTCATGCTGCCAGTTTCTCTTAAGTCTCAGTCTTTTTCCAATCCAAGAGCTGTCTGACTGGAAATAGAGGAAATAGGGTGGGTCTTGTTACCCATCTAAATTCTAGTAAAATATGCTGCACAGAAAGAAGCTAGGAAGGAAGGAAAGAAGGAAGAATGGAAGAAAGGAAAGAAGAAAAGAAGGAAGGGAGGAAGGGAAGTAACTGGTCTAACTTCAAGTCAGTATTAAACATCACAATTAGTATGCACACAAAACTTATCTATAAAGAGGAAAATTTGCATTAGGGGAGTAGCGGTGGGTTTTTTTCCCTTGGATTAGCTGATTAGCATTTCCTAAAGAATATAGTTATACCAGAAGCTTATATACTTTATAAGACGGCTGTTGGAAGTTTCTTGATATCAAGATGCATAAGACCCAAAAACCTTCAGTTGTCAAGGGATGTGTGATCCATTGTACTCCTGTAATTTTTCTAAGTTTAGGAGACATTTTTGCTGCAAGAATTACATGGAAACTATCCATGTGAATTCCAGTCACAAATCTAGCCAGTACATTCTGATTTCTTAGAAGGCTTTATGTAAACATGTTGGCAAGAGACAACCTGAACAGCTAAAACTTAGAGAAGAGAATCTAAAACGTAAAGAACATGAGATCTCCTTAGCTCCTTTTCCAAAGAATACATTCCACTTATGTGATGCAATGTGAAATTGAAAGTTAGAAGGTGTTCCCATTTCATACAGAGCATTGACATCTCATTAGATGTTAAATATATTTCCCCAGAATAATGTAGGAGTTGAGACATCCAACATAACTTGTTCATTTCTATATGAGGAGAAAGTTATAATTATTTCTGAAGTCTAGTGAAATTTTTCCATTTCTTTTAAATGTATGGTATATATTAAATTCTTACTTTTCTGTAATACCTCTTAATTTTAGTGGGACACTTGAAAATATACTTTTGTATTAAAATATACCTTAAAATTAATATTAAGGTTACTTTTTATTTCAATGAGAAAAATCTATTTCCAGAAAATTCTTTTTTTTTAAGATCTACTGCTTTTTTTTTTTTAAATTAATTAATTTATTTTTGGTTGTGTTGGGTCTTCATTTCTGTGTGAGGGCTTTCTCTAGTTGTGGCAAGCGGGGGCCACTCTTCATCGCGGTTCGCGGGCCTCTCACTATTGCGGCCTCTCTTGTTGCGGAGCACAGGCTCCAGACGCGCAGGCTCAGTAGTTGTGGCTCATGGGCCTAGTTGCTCTGTGGCATGTTGGATCTTCCCAGACCAGCGCTCGAACCCGTGTCCCCTGCATTAGCAGGCAGATTCTCAACCACTGTGCCATCAGGGAAGCCCCAGAAAATTCTTAATATGTAGCAGGTGCAGGACATTTTCTCCTCATCTAAGTAATGGATATCTTAGTTATTAAAAACCATGTTTCCAAGAGGCATTTATTTTATTGAAAATAATGAAAGAAATGATTCAGTCTTTAATAAGTAAAATCATACAAATAAAATCGATAAAATAAAATTTCATAAACTGTATATACAAGAAATATTTGTTTCATGGACTACTGTGAATTTTATTCCTAAAAAGACTATGTATTCAATAGTTAAAATTATACTAAATAATTAAAATAATGATGATCTTATATTAGAGAAAGAAGAATGAGTACAATTGTAATTATCATTGGAGTGATAAAATAAGGGAGGGTAAATTAAATGGTACTATATGTTTTTCTAGCTTAAGGTCATATATGTTGATTATTTCAACTAAAACATTCATTAAACATTGAATCATAACAGGACATACTAGACATTGTAATTTCAGGAAGGAAACGTTTACAGTTACCAAGAATACATGGAGTTGTAGCCTGGAATGGGCCCATTGGTTTCCTTCATAGGTACCCACAGTCAGACATCATGTTGGTATATTTACCTGATCAGCCAGCATCCCGGGTGGAGGGGGTGTCTCTGCATTCCTTAAAGATGGTTCACATTGACTGAGCTTCTGAGGCTAACAAATAACATTAGAATGCCAGTTTATTAATTTATGACTCAGAGGCTCTCTGTCACAGAGATCGTGTATTCTCTCCTTGTAGATACATGAACACAGGAAACCACATATTTTTTCAGAAGGTTGTTTGATGAGCATGAGATTAGAACAAGAGACTATTTTTATTGAAGTATAGCTGATTTACAATGTGTGTTTCATGTGTACAGTAAAGTGATTCAGATATACACATATGTATGTGTGTGTGTGTGTGTATATATATATATATATATATATATATATATATATTCTTTTTAAGATTATTTTTCCCTTATAGGTTATTACAAAATATTGAGTATAGATCTCTGTGCTATACAATAGGTCCTTGTTGGTTACATATTTTATACATAGTAGTGTGTACATGTTAATCCCGAACTCCTAATTTATCCGTCTCCACCTCCTTTCTCCTAGTAACCGTAAGTTGTTTTCTATGTCTGTGGGTCTATTTCTGTTTTGTATGTAAGTTCCTTTGTAGCTTTTTTTTTAGATTCTGCATGTAAGTGGTATCATATGATATTTGTCTTTCTCTGTCTGGCTTACTTCACTTAGTATAATAATCCCTAGGTCCATCCATGTTGCTGCAAGGGGCATTATTTCATTCTTCTTTATGCCTGAGTAGTATTCCATTGTATATATGTACCACATCATCTTTATCCATTCCTTTGTCGATGCACATTTAGGTTGCTTCCATATCTTGGCTATTGTAAACAGTGTTGCAAGGAACATTGGAGTGCATGTATCTTTTCAAATTATGGTTTTCTCTGGACATATGCCCAGGAGTGGGATTTCAGGTCATATGGTACTCTATTTTTAGTTTTTTAAGGAACTAACATACTGCTCTCCATAGTGGCTGTACCAATTTACATTCCCACCAACAGTGCAGGAGGGTTCCTTTTTCTCCACATGCTCTCTACCAGAAAATTACTAGCACTCATTGATGAATTCAGTAAAGTTGCAGGATACAAAATTAATACACAAAAATCTGTTACATTTCTATACACTAACAATGAAAGATCAGAAAGAGACATTAAGGAAACCATCCCGCTTACCATCACATCAAAAAGAATAAAACACCTGGGAATAAACCTACCTCAAGGGACAAAAGACCTGTCCTCCAAAAACTATAAGATGCTGATGAAAGAAATCGAAGATGACACAAACAGATGGAAAGATATACTGTGTTCTTGGATTGAAGAATGATTGTTAAAATGACTATACTACCCAAGGCAATCTACAGTTTCAATGCAATCTCTATCAAAATACCAATGGCATTTTTTACAGAACTAAAATAAAACATTTAAAAAATTTGTATCAAAATACAAAAGACCCCAAATAGTCAAAGCAATCTTGAGAAAGCAAAATGGAGCTGGAGGAATCAGACTCCCTGACTTCACACCATACTACAAAGCTACAGCCATCAAAACAGTATGTACTGGCACAAAGACAGACTTACAGATCAATCGAACAGGTTGGAAAGCTCAGAAATAAACCCACAAACCTATGGTCAATTGATCTACGATGAAGGAGGCAAGAATATACAATGGAGAAAAGATAGTCTCTTCCATATGTGATGCTGGGAAAACTGGACAGCTACATATTAAAAATATGAAATTAGAACATTCTCTAACACCATATGCAAAGATAAGCTCAAAATGGATCAAGGACCTCAATGTAAAACCAGATACTATAAAGCTCCTAGAGGAAAACATAGACAAAACACTCTTGGACAGAAATCGCAGCGATATCTTTTTAGATCTGTCTCTTAGAGTAATGGAAATAAAAAAACAAAAATAAACAGATGGGACCTAATTAAACTTAAAAGCTTTTGCACAATGAAAGACCTACAGAATGTAAGAAAATATTTGCAAATGATGCAATAGACAAAGGATTAATCTCCAAAATAAACAAATAGCTTATACAGCTCAATATCAAAAAAACAAATAACCCAATTGAAAAATGGGTAGAAGATCTAAACAGAGATTTCTCCAAAGATGACATACCAAAGGCCAAAAGACACATGAAAAGATGCTCAGCATCACTAATTATTAGAGAAATGCAAATCAAAGCTACAATGAGGTATCACCTCACACCAGTCAGAATGGCCATCATCAAAAAGTCTAGAACAAGAGACTGTAGTTGTATGATTCAAGTGTTTAATGTCATTACTTACCAGTTCCAAAGTAAGGCCACCTGCCAAATGCCCTGAATCATGAATTTGCTTGGCAAGAACTTGCACTTATATGTAAAATGTTTAATTCTCACTATGATAGTCCTTATAACTGCTTTCTGTTTGTTTTGTTGGCTGAAAAACACACACACACACACTTTTGGAGTGACACTATTTTTAGAGAGCTTAGTATCTTCAGGTTACAGTCTTATTATGTACTAGGTATAAATCTGTGTCCAAATTTACATGGGATAATTTATTTCCAGTTTACTAAAGAAACTGTCATTGTGGTACCATTATCCTAATAATAGCATAAATGATGATAAATTCATATGGTAATGAGAACCAGAACACAGGTATGTAGCAAATAGACTTTAATAATTCAACTATTCTACAATAGAATATTATTTGAAATTATGTGTGAATATAAATTTGTTAAATTAAAAAAAAACATGTTTTTTAATGTGACAAAATTTTAAAAATTTGATGAGAACCAAGAGAAACAACACAAAATAGCAAACATCTTAAGTTTAAATATCAATATCACTGCTCCTAACATTCTTAACCTTCTCTGGTTTTCTTCTTAGCTGTCACCCTCTTACTCCAGGCCACACAACAGTATCTAGGGATTAATCTCACCCTTAATGTATAAAAATATAAGTTTATATCTTAAATTAACAAATATAATGAACAGTGGAAATGTGTCCTGAATCTGCTTTCTGACTAAACAACAGTTACTTTGTTAGGCTGTGAGTAACTCAGGAATTATTCTTTTCCTAACACTCTCACGCCTTTCCTCCCTCCCTCCCTCCCTTCCTCCCTCCCTCCCTGCATTCCTCCCTCCCTTCCTTCCTTCCTTCCTCCCTCCTCCCCCACTCCCTCCCTCCCTCCCTTCCTCCTTCCCTCCCTCCCTCCCTCCCTTCCTTCCTTGCTTCCTTCTTTCCTTCCTTCCTCCCTTTCTTTCTTCCTTCCTTCCTTTCTTTCTTTTTCTTATTTACAGTGGACCACAAAAAGTATGTAAAATGTATATAATTAACAAAGAAAGATGAAAAACCAAGATCTAGGTCAAATTTATTTAAAAAGCATACATTTTAAAATGGTACTACAAATAACTTTCTTAACTATCATTTAAAGAAATAATAAAATAAATGGGTATATATATGTGTACAAACTTGTTCTTAAGGTTTAGTTTTTAAATATATATATATATATGCACATACACACACAGCCAGAGGTTTTTGTTTGTATATTCATTAAAATCCTCAATGAAATACTTCGGAATGAGTTTTTGTGCAGTATGTAAAAAAGATCATATAGCATGCCCAAATATATTCATCATATCAACAAGCTAAAAATGTTATGAAATTTTTATTGATGCACACAAAGAATTTGACAAAATTTCATGGTAATATGTTTCAGTAAAGTAGGAAGAGAAGTAGGTTTCCTCAAACTGATAAAGGCATTTATTTTTCTTTTGGAAACTTTATTTTATTTTATTATTATTGTTTTTTTAACATCTTTATTGGAGTATAATTGCTTTACAATGGTGTGTTAGTTTCTGCTTTATAACAAAGTGAATCAGCTATACATATACATATATCCCCATATCCCCTCCCTCTTGCATCTCCCTCCCACCCTAAAGACGTAGAGATAAAGGCATTTTTAAGAAACAGCTACAGCTAGCATCATACTTAAGGTGAAACTGAAATTTTTTCCTCTAAGATTGTGAAAAAGGCAAGGATTCTGTTCTCACCACTTCTTCCTTTTAACATTCTACTACACATTCTAGCTGGTGGATTAATGAGACAGAGAGAGATTGTTTAGGTGTAATATAGCAAATAATGTATTTCAAAGACTCATGGAATTAATAAGTGGTTTTACCATGGTTATGGGCTACAAGAACAAAACACAATTGTATTTCCATATAAAATTTGTTCCCCAAACTCCTATGAAAGCCACCCTAATTTTGACTACAGTCTTTTGATTCTGCACTACAGAATGTTGCTAGATTTTTCATGTGTTTAAGAATATGTAAATGTGAAAATAAAAATACAGAAAATAATAAATATAATTAACATTTATTTACTATACATATAAATTGAAAGTACATAAATTGTTCAAGTATTTATGTTGTCTTCATTACGAGGGTTGGTGCTAATTATCTGATTCATCATTCCTGGAATAAGTCCAGAGGTCCTAATATTTCACCCATTAGATTGGCAAAAATTGCAGTGTTGATAATAACACATGCTTGGGATTGTGTGGAGAATTTATTTAATATTAGATATGCATTTTATGGCTGAATTCCATTAATGGAGAGGAGGAGAAATAACATAACTTGTCATCATTTGTCACAATGGGAGAATATACTTTATACCACCATATACATAGAAACATGATGAGACTTAATACATCCAATCAGTGATATGATTATGTCTGATTTTAATGAAATGTAATATGTGACCACAAAACAGTTCAAAATATGATGCCAGGCATTCTTGTTTTATAAATAAATTTATCCAAAAATTCCTTTAAAGAAATGTGCTCTCTAATACATTTTATCTATTTATTTATTTTTAAAAATTGAGGTAACATTGATTTATAACATTATAGGTTACATGTGTATAACCTTATATTTCTACTTCTCTATACCCTACAACATGCTCACCACCAAAAATTTAGTTTCCAATATGAAAAGTCAATTTTTCAGTACCTATTAAAATATAAAATGTGACTCATGTATCTACCCTAAAGCAACAACATAAACTAGTACATTTGGCATATATGAGTTTTTTTCACTGCAGATTTTTTGTGATTTATAAAACTTAGAATTAGCCTAAATGTCTATCAAGAGAGGAATGACTAAATCTGTGAATTATATTTGTAGGTGTTAAATTGAGAAGACCTCCAAAAATATAATTTTTTTAAGGCAAGTTTTAAAATACTTGTAGTCTGATACAGTATATATAAAATATTGCATATTTTGAGGTACTTATTTTTGCTTCCTAGAATCACAGCATTTTCTCAAATAATATGTCTTTTATTTAATTTTTGAAAATGATTACTTTTGAGTAAAGGACAACATTATTTACTGCATCCTATTTTGTGTAACATTTTATTAAAATGGTATCTTACTATTCTATATACTATTTTTAAAATTTCACCAAATTAAGTTTACTTAAGAACTCAAGGTACCTTATTTTATTACTTGATATTATGCACGAGTTTTGATGAGCTCCCGTTATTATTTGTAAAAGGTGAGAAAAGTAGTAGTTTATTAATCTAAGATTTTAATACATTATATAAATCTTTAAAAAAGGTTTGTAAATGGAAACTTTTATAAGCAAATAAAATGATTGCAGCAAATTATAGCGAGTCATCATTCAGTAAGCACTCAAGAAATTGGCATTTGGTTCATATTAAAACAATGTAAAATGTATAATCTCTGTATATAGCTCATTGACAAACTGATGTATTAAAAATATTAGAGAAACTATTTCAGTTAATGTTATATCACAGCTTTGAAGTTCCTTTAGTAATTAAATGTTTACTCAAAAGAAATTTAAGGTAAGTATGTCATGCCTCCATTGAGTGATCAAAATATATCAGAAGCATAAATATTTTGATTCCTTAAGAAATGAAGTTGAACTAGCTTTATTACTTGCATTGTATATAAAATATGAATATATATTTTTAAAAAGTATGTCTTTTACTATGTGGGATTTAAACTGAAAAGTGTGACAATTCAATAAAAGAATCATTAGATATAGCTCTATATTAAGATATGTAGTTGTTTAAATTCTTCTGGTAAATCATGTTTACCAGCATGTTAAATTAAACCCTCATGTTTAATATTAATATGAAATATCTCAAGAGTAATCCCTAGGCGGAAGTGGCATGGGAAAAAGAAGGTCCAATTAGTTTTAATACTACATAGGATAATATATCTTATTTTCTTCAAAATAAAGGATATTTGAAATACTGGTGCAAAGGTAAATTTACTGAACTTCCTATCATTTACTTTTATATTTAAAAACATGAATAGTGCTGGAAAAAATACTCTTAGTGAATATACAGGAATAAATGATGCAATCTAGAACACCGTCCTATTTACCTTTAAAATTAAAAAGAAGTTATATCGCTGAACAAAACCAGTTGTCATAAATTCATCTTAGAAATACCTGAAAGCTCAAATATCAATGACCAAATTCAAACCAAAACTAATAAATGTTGTATTATATGGATTGTTGTAAGCTGACTGCTCCATGACTGTGAAGATTTTAAAGGTAGTTCTTAGGGACTCAGGGTTACAGAAAGATGATCTCCAATTGATCTTAATTTCTTGAGCAACCCACATAAATCTTCTCTACAGAAAATGCTCTTAAGGAAAGAGCAGCAGGTACCAGCAGAAATATCACCAGAATGAGAACGGGGAGGCTGAAAGTTTTTATGTCCGTGACCTGCTTTCCTTGTCTGCAGAGGCAATTCTGCTTCAGTGCTGGAGTGCTGGAGGTAATTTCTCTAAAGCGCTGTCTCTGTATCAGTTGAGCACTTTTAAATGGAGTAATATCTTAAATATCCAAAGTACCATGGAGATTCTGCCATAAAAACAACAGCATCCATAAAAACAACAGGATCTAAATGCTAAATGTTCCAGCAGAAGACAGTGGATTCCTGTGAATTCAAGGAGCTTTTGATCTCACTTTTTCTTGTACAACTTCACAATTTACCGTGTTTTAGAGTCACTGTGTACATGCCATTTCTTGACAAATGCATTATTCTTACTTATCTCACCCAAAAGAGTGCCTCACTTATAGTTGGTGTTCAGCAAAAGTTCATTGCATGGATGAATAAAAGAATACGTGAATGAAGAAGCACACCTTAGAGTCTGGCAAAAAGATATTTTGAAATAGATATATGACATAAAGACTTAAAAAGTATTATAACATGTATGAAGTACACACCAGATTAGAAGAGCTCATTTTAATTTTAAGAGAACAATTTCCATTCTATGTCGGTTTCATAGAAGACAGCCAATTTTTTTTTTTAACTAAGTGAACCAGAGAGTGAATGATTGTATGAGTATATACAATTCATTTTCATGATACATAGAAAGCTTAGACTTTGATCTCTTTTATAATATGATCTGTAGTAATTGACTGCTGTATCCCACAATCAGTTTATACATGTTACTTTAATAAGCTGTATAACATTTGGCTTAGATGTTTGCCTTAATTGAAATTTAAATCCCATATCATTTCCCTAATTTAACAGTGGAATATTGTACACAAATTATTGAGGAAATAAGTTTGTGTTTAAGAATCAAATATAGAAAGCTGGAAGAAGGAACTTCAAAACATGTAATATGGTGGGGAAATGTTGGAAGTACATCTTTCACAGAATTATGCAGAAAAATAATTGTAGAAACTGAGCTCAAATGGAACACCTATTATACAGTATATGGGACAATGCATATTTATATGGTGTTTACAGTAGGTTGTTGCAAAACTTTTGGCCTTTAAAATCCCATAGGTCTGAGTTTAGGTTAATACTGAAATGAGAGATTTAAGTATTTAGAAAAATATTAAAATAATGGATAATTAAAGCCATTTTATTTAAGATTTTAATATTTATGGATCTGTACTGTTGTTTTTTCTTATGTTTTTGTTTTGGTTTGGTTTTTTGCCACAACAGTTGTCATGCTATTCAAAATAAAGCACAGGATCTGAAAAAGCACACAAAAATGTTTATTATATACATTGTGGTATTGTTAAAGTATTATACTGTACTACTTTGAAAACGGGTGATATTCAAATTATGTACATACAATAAATCCTGATAAACATAAAAGCTTGACTGCCAAAGCATATAATTTGCCAAATATGCTTAAAATTAAATTGACCTTATACCCAAATAACCCTTTCCTAGGCCTATTCCTAACAGAATTATTAGAAATCTCTATTCAAAGAGGTGAGGTTCAAACTAAATATTCTAAAATCACTAGTGAAGTTCTGTGAAATACATCTTCAAAATTATAATCATGTCAGGTTGTGTTTCAATATTTTTCAACTAATGATATAATCAAATTTTTACTTTTGTCTTTTCAAACATTTATATTATAAATGAAACTAATTTCTTATCTTCACAGCAGAGGAAGCAAATTCTATGTGTGGAATGTCCTGAACTCAGTAAAAAGACATTTTTTAATACAAGACAATTTGTATTTTCAACTTGAAATAACTTCACTCTAAAAACCATACTAGCAATATTCAAATTAATAGCTATGTAACTTGCTATGTAGTGTAAATATTAGTAAGTATTTGATACTTCTAAATGCTGATCATAATTGGCATTCACTGAAAACTGTAGTTAGAAAGTCTAATTAATAATTATGCTATTATTTTCCTTTCCTCAGGCATCAGTTTACACTTTATTATTATTTTTAAATATTGGAGTATAGCTGATTAACAATGTTGTGTTTCAGGTGTACAGCAAAGTGATTCAGTGATACATATACATATATCTATTCTTTTTCAAATTCTTTTCCCATTTAGGTTATTACAGAATATTAAGCAGAGTTCCCTGTGCTTCTTATTGGTTATCTATTTTAAATATAGCAGTGTGTATTTGTCAATTCAAAACTCCCAATCTATCCCTTCCCTGCACCCTTCCACCCTGGTAACCATAAATTCATTCTCTGTGAGTCTGTTTCTGTTTTGTAAATCAGTTCATTTGTATCATTTTTTTAGTTTCCACATATAAGCAATATCATACGGTACTTGTCTTTCTCTGTCTGACTTACTTCACTTAGTATGATAATATCCAGGTCCATCCGTGTTGCTGCAAATGACATTATTTCATTTAATGGCTGAGTAATATTCCACTGTATATATGTGTACCACATCTTCTTCATCCATCCATCTGTTGATGGACATTTAGGTTGCTTCCATGTCTTGGCTATTGTAAACAGCACTGCAGTGAACATTGGGGTGCATGCTTCTTTTCAAGTCATGTTTTTCTCTGGATATATACTCAGGAGTGAGATTGCTGAATCATATGGTAGCTCTATTTTTAGCTTCTTAATAAACCTCCATACTGTTCTCCATAGTGGCTGAACCAATCTACATTCCTACACAATGTAAATTGTGTAGGAGAGTTCCGTTTCCTCCACACTCTCTCCAACATTTATTGTTTGTAGACTTTTCGATGATGGCCATCCTGACTGGTGTGAGGTGATATCTCATTGTAGTTTTGATTTGCATTTCTCTCATAATTAGCAATGTTGAGAATCTTTTCATGCGCCTCTTGCTCATCTGCATATCTTCTTTGGAGAAATGTCTGTTTAGGTGTTCTGCCCATTTTTTGATTGGGTTGTTTGGTTTTCTTTGATACTGAGCCACATGAGCTGTTTGGAAATTTTGGAAATTAACCCTTGTCGGTCTCATCGTTTGCAAATATTTTCTCCCACTCTGTGGGTTGTCTTTTCGTTTTGTTTATGGTTTCCTTTGCAGGCTATTTCTTAATTTGGAAAGAAAACCAATGTTTCTGACAAGCATGTTCTATTGGAGCTTTGATGGAAACAAATAGTCCAGTGGTTTTCAAAATATGGTCCCCAGACCAGCTGCATCAGCATCATCTATGAACTTAGAAATGCAAGACCTTGTGTCCCACCCTACATATAACGAATCTTCTGTGGGTGGAATCTGGAAATGTGTGTTTTATCAAAGTCCTCCAAATGATTCTGATGCAGGCTAAAGTTTGAGAACCACTGGAATAGATAGACTCATAGTTAATATCCTTTAGCCTCCTCTAATAGAGGGAACTGATGATGTCAGTCCCACGGGGCTCTCAGTAGTCCTGGTAGAGGAAGGGCAGGTACCAAGACAGTCCAGGTCATCATAGGTAGAGCACGAGGATGAAAATGGGCCCGTATTGTATAGGAGCTTTGAGATCAGAGCTGGAAAAGGAAGTCTAATATCAAGGCAATCAGAATAAAGATAAGGAAACTGAGGTCTGATTCATATACAAGGAAATTAGATCAAAGGGCCAAAACTTCCAAGGGAAAGTAATCTATGTATTATAATCAGATAAGATTATGGGCTTTGGGCACAGACTGGACATATATGCAATTTAAAAAGAGCATTTGAACTCTTTTAAAGTCTTCACCTTAGAAATGACTAATACGATACTAGTAGAATTATCATAAGGTTTATTAATAGCATTAGTTAACATGCAATGAGTAACTTCAATGTCCCAGAATTTCAGCAAGAGCTTTAATGCCTTATCTCAATTGATCTCCATACAGATCCTATGAGATTGTCATAAATATCGTCCCCAGTTTACAGAGCAGGAAACTGCAGCTTAGAGAGACTGAGTAGCTTGCCTAATTTCACATAGCTGGTAAATCATGGAAATGAAATTTGAACAGAGGGAAAAATACTAGTCTATGCTCTGCAGATAAAGTACTTAGTATATTTCCTAACACAGAGTAAATGTCCTGAAGAATGGAGAAGGTGAATGAGAAACATGGTACAAGTTACTTTAAAGAATATTTATCAGTTAATCACCTTCTTATGCATCAAAGTGCAGTCTTTTGCAATAATTTTCATTTATTTTGAAAGACAAGGATGAAATAAGAAATTAATCTCAATGCTTTTCTATTCGTTATCTTCAATATTATTTATTATTTTGAAATCCCTTTCACTGAATTTGGAAGATTATAACACAACTTATAAATGAATTGTTAAAGAAATACTGTCCTACAGTAACAACATACCAGTACAGTATGTTGGATTTGAGTATCCATGTCTAAAAAAGTGATTGGCAGAGGCTTTATTTTTGCTCAGTCAAATTAAAACTTGGGTACCAAGGAAGAGAGACTGAAAGGAAATACCATAACATGGAGATTACAACTGAATTGGAGGTCAGCAAGTGAATCAGTGTTTCTCTTTTTTATTCTCATTTCAGTTGAGAATTTGTACAGACACGGTGCCTCTTTATGATGTGTAACTCTTTCTTGATGAGCAGAGGATGATCTACCATGTCCAATCAATAATTTTTATGATTAGCTCCCATGCATGGATCAAACTATTGTTAAAGTAAAATCTGTCAAAGATTATTAGAGAATTATCTACTAGGATGAGGGAAATAATTTTCTACAGTCTGAGCTTTCAAATGAAGAGCATTCCAGTGATGTATTGCACAGAGAACAGCTGGAGTATACAAAAAAGGAAGTAAAAAGGAAATGCTGTATGCAGAAGGAGAACCTGACATTTTTTTTTCACAGAGGGGATGTGTTCCTGGGAAGCCTGTACGGGAGAGGGCACTGCACGTCTGTAACACAACAGAAATGACCTCAGGGCTTTTCAATAAAGTTGCCAGTGAAAATTGGACTAAAGGGTAATGTTACAATTCTGAGGTGTATTTGGCAGGGAGACTTTTTGCCACATCTACTGCCATTGCATTTACAGGGCAAAATCAGAATTTTGATGACAAGCTAGCAATGATTTGTACCCCCAAAGCTCCATAATTTCCAGTCCTCCTCCACTCCACCTCTATCTCTGCTCTTAGTGAGGGAAAGGGCAACAGGGAGAGTTGCTCTAATTCACAAATTCTAACCAGACCTGATTCTGATGCTTTAGCCTCTGGCAAGCTACTTAATCTCTTTCTGTCTCGCTTTTCTCACTTGAAAAATTAGGATAATAGTATTTTCTTCTTTCCCAGAGTACTGGTGAAGGCTAATGCATTTCAAAGAACTTTGAAAGGAAAATACAAGCTGTTCATGTACAGGACAGTATTGTTTTCCTTTTCTTTCAAAATAATGCAAAAGCTTTCTGTTGAGCGGCAGGGGGAAAAAAAAGATACTTCTAGACTTAGCTTTTCAATGGTATATTTATGCTCAGTATTTTGTTTCGTGCCCAGTAGTCTACACTAAATAAAAGCAAGGTTAGGGGATGTTTGCTGGGTTTGGCTACCAAACATCAGTTTGCCCTCATTTTCCTAACTACAGTGGAGATTTTTTTCTGGGGAACTGCCTCTTTCCCACTCTTGCACTCTTGGTGGTGCTGTAATTCAATGTGCCCTGCAACCCTTTTCCCAAAAGCACATGGTAAGCCAATTTGGTACTCTCTCCTCAGATATTTTGAATATTATTCAAAGTTAATAAAAAGATATTTAAAAGAAAACAGAACTATGTAGAACATATATTCCAGTTAGTTACTTTCTGAATTTTATTTTCCTAGTTTTCCAGCCAATTCTGTGATTAGCCAAATATCATTCTAATTAAAAACTGGCTTAATTTAGCCAGTCAGTGAATCAATTTGTAGCATTTGAGAACTAAAGACCCATAGGAATAAGCAAGTCCTGGCTATGGTTAATAATCAGGAGATTCCTAGGAACAAAATTTATAAGCATTCTACACCTCACATTAATGACCTGCAGTAGTGTGTGTGTGTGTGTGTGTGTGTGTGTGTGTGTGTGAATTCAGGAATTAACTGAGTTGCCAAAAAGGAGTTGCAATCCTTTAACCAATTTTTACCTTTGAGTCAGTTCTACTAACTCAGACACCACTAAATAAAGAGGAGATTGAGTACACCCAGGGAAGAATACTCCTATAATAATGCAAATGTCCACTGCCATTATTCTAATCTTCCGCACAAACACCTGTGGCCATTCTTGTATGTATTTACAAGTCCTGAGCAAGGAGAAAAGCCAGGTGTTTTAAGAACTGCTGGATTTGAATCTGTACTTATATCCTCAGGGTAGTCAGAGTGTTACTATGGTCTCATAGTCAATAGAGGAACTTATGGAAGTCAAATGATTAGTGAGATTTTAACCCTCATTTATATCTTGGAAGATCCAATAGGACTTGAAACCCATCCTGGGAATATTTTCAGTTACTGATTATAGAGTTGAAATAGATACCTTCAGCAACTGTGAAGATCAATGAATTTCTGACTTGTGAAATTGTCAATAAAGATAAGATATTTATTGAACACTGGCCGTTGCTACAAATAGTTTACAAAGTACTTGTCTGAAAATTAAAGAGCACATCAGATATTTGTCTTTCTCTGTCTGACTTACTTCACTTAGTATGATAATCTCCAGGTCCATCCATGTTGCTGCAAATGGCATTTTTTAATTCTTTTTAATGGCTAATATTCCACTGTATATAAGTACCACATCTTCTTTATCCATTCATCTGTTGATGGACACTTAGATTGCTACCATGGCTTGGCTATTGTAAATAGTGCTGCTGTGAATATTGTGGTGCATGTATCTTTTCAAATTAGAGCTTTTGTCTTCTCCAGATATGTGCCCAGGTGTGGGATTGCTGGACCACTGGGATAACTCTCTATCCATTGCTGGATAACTCTCTTTTTAGTTTTTTAAGGAACCTCCATACAATTTTCCATAGTGGCTATACCAATTCACATTCCCACCAAGAGTGTAAGAGCGTTCCCTTTTCTCCACACCCTCTCCAGCATTTATTATTTGTAAACTTTTTAATGATGGATGTTCTGACTGACGTGAGGTAATACCTCATTGTAGATTTGATTTGCATTTCTCTAATAATTAGCAATGTTGAACATCTTTTCATGTGCCTGTTGGCCATATGTATGTCTTCTTTGAAGAAATGTCTACTTAAATCATCTGCCCATTTTTGATTGGGCTATTTGTTTTTTTGTTATTGAGTTGTATAAGCTGTTTGTGTACTTTGGAAATTAAGCCCTTGTCAGTTGCATCATTTGCAGATATTTTCTTCCATCCCTGTGGGTTGTCTTTTCATTTTGTTTATGGTTTCCTTTGCTGTGCAAAAGCTTGTAAGTTTTATTGGGTTCCATTTGTTTATTTTTGCTTTTATTTATTTTGCTTTGGGAGACTAATCTAAGGAAATATTGCTATGATTTATGTCAGAGAATGTTTTGCCTATGTTCTCTTCTAGGAGTTTTATGGTGTCATGTCTAATATCTAAGCCATTTTGATTTTATTTTTGTGTATGATGTTCTAACTTCATTGATTTAAATGAGGCTGTCCAGCTTTCCCAACACCACATACTGAAAAGACTGTCTTTTCTTCATTGTGTATTCTTGCCTCCTTTGTCGAAGAATAATTGACTGTAGATGTCTGGGTTTATTTCTGGACTCTCTATTTTGTTCCGTTGATCTATAGGTCTGTTTTTGTACAGATACTATGGTGTCTTGATTACTGTAGCTTTGTAGTATTGTCTGGAGTCTGGGAGGGATAGTCCTCTAGCTTTGTTACTTTTCCTCAGGATAGCTTTGGCAATTCTGGGTCTTTTGTGCTTCCATATACATTTTAGGATTATTTGCTGTAATTCTGTGAAAAATGTCATGGGTAATTTGATAGGGATTGCATTAAATCTGTAGGTTGCTCTTGGTAGTATGGTATTTAACCCAATATTAATTCTTCCAATGCAAGAGCATGGAATATCTTTCCATTTCTTTGAATCATCTTCAGTTTTCTTTATCAGTGATTTATAGTTCTCAGCGTATAGGTCTTTCACCTCCTTGGTGAGGTTTATTCCTAGGTATTTTTTTTTATGTGATTTTAAGTGACATTGTTTTTTACTTTCTCTTTCTGATATTTCATCAGGGTAAAGAAACACAACAGATTTCTATATATTAATCTTGTATCCTGCTAACTTGCTGAATTCATTTATTAGTTCTAATAATTTTTGTGTGGAGTTTTAGGGTTTTCTATATGGAGTATCATGTCATCTGCACATGACAATTTTACCTCTTCCCTTCCAATTTGGATACCTTTTATTTCTTTTTCTTGTCTGATTGCTGTGGCTAAGACTTCCAATACTATGTCGAAGAGAAGTGGTGAGAGTAGACATCCTTGTCTTGTTTCAGAATTTTGCAGGAAGTTTTTCAGCTTTTCACCGATGAGTATTATATTGACTGTGGGTTTGTCATAAATGGTTTTTATTATGTTGAAATATGTTCTCTCTATACCCATTTTGGTGAGAGTTTTTATCATGAATGGATGTTGAATTTTCTCAAATGCTTTTTCTACATCTATTGAGATGATCATGTGGTTTTTGTTGTTTCTTTTGTTGATGTGGTATATCACATTGATTGATTTGTATATGTTGAACCATCCTTGTGACACTGGAGTGAATCAAACTTGATCATGGTGTATGATCCCTTTTATGTGTTGCTGGATTCAGTTAGCTAATATTTTGTTGAGGATTTTTGCATCTATCTTCACTAATGATATTGGCCTGTATTTTTCTTTTTCTGTAGTGTCTTTGTCTGGTTTTGATATCAGGGTGATGGTGTCTTCCATAAAATGACTTTGGGAATATTTCCTCCTCTGTCAGTAGTAGGAGACAGGGGGCAAGCTGCAATTTCACTCACACCTGATGTTGATGGAATGCACATTTGTATCTTTGAAAGTTCTCAATTTGAAGGGTCATATGTAGGAGACTTACTGTATCTACTTGCTTTAGACTGATAGTCATACAGGTTAAAACATATTCTAAAAGATCTATGTTTTCTTACTCCCCTCCCCAACATTTTGTGCTTTTAATGTCCTCATTTACATGTTTATAATTTTGCTGTTTATTGTAGTTATAATCACTTTCACAAATTTTTTTTGATTATTTTAAATCTATATCCTGGCTTATTTCAGTGATCTTCAATCCTTTTATAAATTTGCCTTTTCTACTGTGATTTTTCCTTTCCTGCAGAGTCTTGTTTCTTTACTATTTAGAAAATACTATTCAATATTTCTTTCAGGATAGGTTTAATATTGCTGTATTCTTTTAGTTTTTGTTTGAGAAATTCTTTATCTCTCTTTCTATTTTAAATGATAATCTTGCTTGGTAGAACATCCTGGGTTATAGATTTTCCCTTTCAGGACTTCGAATATATCTTGCCACTCTCTTCTCCTTTGCAATGTTTCTGTAGAGAAATCAGCTGATAGCCTTATGGGGATTCCTTGTAACTGACTCTTTGTTTTTCTCTTGCTGCCTTTAGAATCCTTTCTTTATCTTTAACTTTTTCCATTTTAATTATGATATGTTTTGGTGTGGGTCTGTCCACGTTCATCTTTTGTGGGAGCCTCTGTGATTCCTGTACCTGGATATCTGTTTGCTTTAGATTTGGGAAGTTTTCAGCCATAATTTCTTCAAATACATTTTCAATTCCCTTTTCTCTTTCTTTTCCTTCTGTGATCCTATTTTGTGTAGATTGGGATGCTTTATATTATCCCATAGGTTGCGTATATTGATTTCATTATTTTTCATTTGCCTTTCTGTCTGATGTTCTAACTGCGTGATTTCCATTATTCTTTCTTCCAGATCACTAATTTTTCTGCATTATTTAGTCTGCTATTCATTGCATTTAGCTCAGTTTTTATCTTGGCAATTGAGTTGTCTAATTTTCATTGGCTTCTCTTTATAATTTCTAGTTCCTTGTTACAGTGATCTACATTTCTGTTGATAGTCTTTCTTAATTCCTTTAGCATTTTTATTACCTCCTTTTTGAACTCAGGGTTTGGTAGACTTGACAGGTCTGTTTCATTGTCTTTTTGTGGGGATTTGTCTTGTTATTTTAATTGAGAGTAGTCCCTCTGCTTTTTCATTTTACTTTTATTTCTCTGACTCTATGAATTTAAGAGAAACAGTAATCTATTGGGTTCTTGAAGGGTGATTTTTATGTGGAAGTGTTCCTGTATAGACCATGTGAGTCCAGTATTTTTGGTGCAAGGGCTGTTTTTTGGTATGAATGCCTACCACATCTTTCTTCAGAGTGTGATGGCTGTTGTCCTCTACATAGGGAATGTGGTTAGTGTTGTGGTGACCAGATGCTGCATGGGATGTTCAGTGGGGCCTCCTCTTTGCTCAGTGGTTGTCACAGACCTGTCAGGGACAGGATCTGCTCTACAGTTATTGGAGTAGAAGCCCTCAGATCCAGTTCTAACCTGTGGTGTGAAGTAGGTGGGACCAGAGCACCCCCACTGCATATGCCTCGACAGGAGCTGTCCCCCAGGACATGTGACTCTGTGAGTCCACCCATCACCCAGTGTGTGCACCCACAAAGTCCACTGCTGCTGGTGCTGCCCCTGGAACTGCCCCGGCTGCAGGAATCCTGATAATCAGTTAGAATATCAGCCTTGCCTCTGGTGCATGCATGCTCCCAAAGCCTACCTCAGCAGGGGCCACAGCCTGCCGTGAGCATGCTGACAGTGAGGCTCCTATGGCAGACCCATGCTCTATCCTACATGTACCCCCATTTGTGGCACAGACCACACTCCAGGCCCTTTGGGCTGTCTCCATACAGTCTTCTCCCTAGGTCTATCCTCTAAAGCCCAAGTTTCAGCACCCAGCCCCTGAGCAACCAGCAGTATCTATATCATTAAAATGCCTTTATTTGTTTTATTAAATGTTTTTGTCTTGTGTGTCTTTTGTCACACAATTTATTCTTTTGTTATTTACTTGGGTTTCTGTATGTTTTGTACTTTCTCAAGCCTTTATTTTTAGTATTTATCTGCCACTTTTTTATAGGGGTATGCTTGTATAATATTGAGGATACTGTCTGGTATAGGACTGGAAGAGATAAATGTTGAATAAATTACTAACTACACACAATTTAAATATTCCATTCTGTAGGTGTATTTATTTGAAATTAATAGTGCTTTAGGTTTTTGTTTGTTTGTTTGTTTTTAATAAACTTCCAACAGTTCTCTGAAATACTACCAATGAGAAATGGCTTAAACAGGAAGAGCTATTTACCTTTTCGGTACCCCCTTGGGGACTAGCCTGGGGGAAAATGTAGGCTCTCTTTCGTGTGCCTTATTATTATTAATAGGTCCATCTATACTTGTTTCTCAAGCACAACATTTAATCACAAGAACTTCTATCCTTTCATTTACTGAGGCCAAACTTGACACGAATATATGAGAGAAGGTGCAACATAATAAAGTGCTTATATATTTAAACCCAATACATTATTTGAATGCTGAAAGATTTTCACTTGTTGAGTTAAAGATCTGGTACTTTGATCATGTTTGATATTCTGTGTGATACTTTTAGTCACATTTTTTTAAAAAATTATCTCAACCAAGTGTTGTGTTTTGCATGAGTATTTGAATTTCAATTCTATATCACTTTTTCAGAGATCATTCCTTGAATTATTAAATTTTGTTTATTACTCAAATGGGAATCACAAATAATGAGAACTAAAAAATTCAAGTCATTTGGGGATATAACACTTGAGCCTGGAGACCTGGTTTCAGGTGAAAGAAAAACTTTATTATATAATATTTTCCAAGTTAAGATTCATCTTTTATATCCTCAGTTTTATAATGTAATTTCATCAGGAAAATATCCCTTTACAATTATTTTTGTGAGAAAAAAAGAGCCAAAAACATTCTTGTGTGGAGAGGTGATTTCGGTTAAAAGCAGGAGCTAGATTCATTGTTTTGTGGAATAAACAGCCTCATATAATATGGTGGGGATTATTGTTTGCTTTCAGCAATTTAATTAAAAGCTCAAACAAGTAAAGCCCACAGGGGATTTCTACCAGGGGCTAATTTATTGCTATATGCTCTTCTGAGTAGTACAGCTCAGGAAGTAGAATGTCTGGTGTAAATAGCCTAATTAATGAAGGGAATTAATAAATTTAGCAATTCTTAGAAGGTATACCTTTCTATGTTGCACATTCTCTCAAATATTCATGTCAGGTTTGTCCTCACTTAGTGAGAGGATAGAAATTCTTGTGATTAAAGGTTGTGCCTGAGGAACAAGTATTGGTGGACCCATTAACAACTTTTTAACAGAGTCTTAAAAAGGCCATTCCCCCGTTCTCTCGAGCCAGGATGGTGGGGAACACAGTAAGATCAGTGAATTACATGATTATGGGCCCATTGCCACACTTATTTTGGTATGAAGAGAGTTTCTTCATCAGAAGTAATGCTTTGTGGAATAACAAGAGCGTGGATAGGTATTCTGCAAGTCCACAAATGGTAGTTTTGACAGAAGCATTTAATGCAGTGAAGACAAATCCAAATACAGAGTAGGTGTCTATTTCAGTGAGAACAAAATGTTTCCTTTCCACGATAGCAGTGGTCCAATGTAGTCAGTCTTCCGCCAGAGAGCTGGCTGATGACTCAGACAACGGTGCCATATCGGGGAATCAATGTTGGTCTCTGCTGCTGACAGACTAGCACTCAGCAGTAGACATAGTCAAGTCCGACTTGGTAATTGGAAGTCCGTGTTGCTGAGCCCAGGCATAACCTCCATCCCTACCACTTTGTTCTTGAGCTCCTTGGATGATGATTGGAGTAGCTGTGCGAAGAGGCTGACTGGTATCCACAGTATGTGTTATCTAGCCACTTAATTATTAAGATCCTCCTCAGCTGAGGTCACCTCTTTATAAGCATTCACGTGGGATCCAAATATCTTTATGTTTTTCCCCCAGAGAGGTGGATTTATTGACGCGTTTGGAGAGAAAGGCATATCTCATTGAAATGCTTCTTAAACACCTGTCTAACGTTTGGACAATATTTTAAATATTATATGGATTAAATATGAATATTTAATTATTCCTCTATTGTTGAAGATTGCATTTGATTTCTAATTTTTTTGCCATGAAAATAATGTACTATCATATACTTCTGCCTGGGTTTTGGATAGTTTTCCCTAGGAGAAAGTTATCCAACTGTAATTACTGGTTCCAAAAAAGTAAACATTTCTTTTTTTAATGTTGAGCCTTCTTTTAATTAATTTATTTTTATTTTTGGCTATGTTGGGTCTTCGTTTCTGTGTGAGGGCTTTCTCTAGTTGCAGCAAGTGGGGGCCACTCTTCATCATGGTGCACGGGCTTCTCACTGTTGTGGGCTCTCCTGTTGCGGAACACAGGCTCCAGACGCGCAGGCTCAGTAGTTGTGACTCACGGGCCCCGTTGCTCCGTGGCATGTGGGATCTTCCCAAACCAGGGCTCGAACCTGTGTCTCCTGCATTAGCAGGCAGACTCTCAACAACTGTGCCACCAGGGAAGCCGCTGAAAAAGTAAACATTTTAGAGGGCTTTGACACACATTTTTAAAATGCTTCATGGAAAGATTGAATAGATTTACATTCCAACAAATAGGTGATGATAGCCCCACACATACTTGCCAGCATTAAATGTTGCATTGTTTTGTTTTTGCTAATCTTATAGTAAAGATTTCATTTATTACTAATGAAATTGAATATATTTATTAATTATCTGATTTTGTACTATCTGTCTTGTTTCCTTTTCCAGAACTTTATTGGGGTCTCCATGTTTGATGGTCTTGAATGACTAAGGGGTTTCCCATGCCTAGTTGAGAGAGATGGATAATGAGAAATTTATTCTGGTTAGCAATTAATTGAGAGACATGGATATTAATGGAAAGATCTGAGAGAAAGAAGTAGAATCCAAATGTAACTATTTTCTTGAGCTTCTAGGAATGTTGAGGATCATACTCCCTAGAACTTTACTTATCTGAGAATTAGCACACGCTTTTCCAAAGGATACATCATCAATAGTTTCTCAACAAGGTAGGGAGAAGACACATTTTAATCTAATATTAGAAAGAAAATTTGAGTGATTAGATATGAATAAGGAAAGTACGATCTTCACATTATATTTCTTATAAAAATATTTATGATTATGGAACTTGATAGATTTGAAGCACTTTTATATTTACTATCTCATTCAGTATTTATAATAATTACAGAAGGCAGAGAGAGAGATAGATAAAGAACATATAAAAGAGTGTGGGTCCATCTATCTTATGGAATTATGCAACATTCCATCTCCCATGTTGTGAAACAGTAATGGTTTTGGAAGATAACAGCACACTGAGAAGAGAAAAAGAAATGACTAAATGTGGTAAACATGACAATGTCTTTAAACCAACTGCTGTACCCTCTTCCTAAGAGAGAAAGCAAAGAGGGAGGGAAATTCTCCTTTTCATTTTACAAGAATATTAATAGTCACATGAATAAGCAGAGATCTGTGGAGAGAGGGGCCGGTGGAAATGCCTTGGTCTCATTCGGAGCACAATCCCTGCAATGGTACTAGGGCCAAGGGCTGTCATATCTCTGCTTGGCTAGTGCTAACAGCAGTAATGGTGAGACAACTCCAACTTGATGAGAAATAAGTGTGTGAGGGATGGGGGCTTAGCAGCAGAGAACTGCTAAGCAAAACCCACTGTTGTGGTTGGCACTTTTATGGAGCTGTGAGAGCCAGTGACCACAAATTCCTGGTTTGGCTAACTTGAACAGACAACAGGAACCATACTTTCTTCATGGCTAGGAATAAGGCACTTCTGGGGGTGGGGGGTTGGGTGGGGTGTAAAATCGTCTTGGACAGAGGAAATTTGTAAGGGGCCAAAGTTCCATCCAGCCAGAGGCATCAAGTGCCATTGTAATTTCAATATTATAGAAATCACTTCTTTGAGGATCTTCCCAGCTCAAAATAACACCCTTAATTTCTTCTTGCACACACAATCGTTTATCATAATTATCCGTATTTTTGCTAAGTAGCCCCAATCTCTTGGGCATTGCTGATCAACAAAACAGAGTAGGCATATGACACAAACCATGAAGATCACTGGAATGTAGATAATATATGCCAGGAAACTGGGGGATGTCAGCTTTTCATTTACTTTGTGAATTTGGGCTGCTTGGATTCCTAGGATGCTGACAGCAATTTCAGCCCTGGTTCTGTCCCATTTATAGGTTAGCTACAACCCTGCTCTTGAAGCCTACAGTCTTTTGGTGACTTCCTCATCTTGGGTTACAATAGATCTGTTTGGTTCATGTGTTTTGGGAAAACATATAGTCACAACTAATTTTATATTAATGTTAATGTTACAACAACTTGATGAGACATGGAACATTTGGATCATGCCATATCATATTATTGTATTGGCATTTGTTTTTTTTCCATATCATTACCTCTCTTTTACATTGAGCTTCTCAGTCTAGTACAGTGTGTTATATTTTAGCTAGATCTTCATGTAACTATGTAATATTTTGGTGCATATTAAATTTTTATTGAATTTTCCTCCTATTAAATAAGAATAGCACCTTTTAGACTTAAGTCCAGGTTTGGAGTCTGGAGACAGTTTTCATTTTTGACGACCTAAGTAGTAGGAAGCTATTTTATCTGGAATGTTATAAGGGTAGTCAACCATTAGTTGGGAGATGGACCACATGAAATTTAAGATCTATATGCCCCCTAACACTCTGCATCTAAATGAGCTATTACATATTGATTTAGTTTTGAATTTCATTTCACAGGAAAGATATTTATTATTTGTGTTCAAATATAGGACAAATTGAGAAAATATAAAATAAACTTCTATGGAAAAGATTCAGTATTTAATATCAGCATTCTCGGTGGATAGAAAACAAATGAAGGAAAAAACCAGTGTCTCTTCAAGATGGGAACAAACCTAGACAAGCTAACAGGCTTGAATGGACTTTTATCTACAGCAGAAGCTTCCTGCAGTTACTGACTTCACAGAGACAGAGGGGTAATGAGATTCCTGCAGAGGAACAGAGCAGACTAAAGGTAGATTCATTGAACCCAACGTGGCTGCTATGCATTAATTTTCAGATAATGGAGCATAACTAAAATAGGTGCAGGCTGAGAGCTGCAATCTAGGCTTCATGTTAAGAGAAAGTCAGTGAGACTTGAAGGAAGAGACAGTCCTCACTGCCAGAGAGTTTTTAAAAAATACTCTGGGCAGATGTTATTAGAATCAGATGTGTCGCAATGGCAAGCTTAATAGCTGTGTTTTAGAAGGTAAAATTGTATCATGAATTTATATAAAGACATTGAATATACGCATAAACACTACTTTGGTGTAGAGTCAAATTTTTTCTAATGGAAATTTTATAGGATATTTGTTCCTCTATTCAATGAACGTAAATACAATTAAATATTTGCCATATGTCAGGCCCTAAGCAAAGAGAGATGAACAAAACCCTGTTCCTAGCCTCTAGGAGCTCAGTTTACTTAGTGAAATAAAACACCAGTGATTCCAGAAGAATATGGAGAGTACTGGCGTCGAGCATGTACAGAGTGTTGAGGTACAAAGGAGATGACCTCATTGGACTCAGTCTGGGGAAGGGGTTTCCAGAAAGAGTGTTTCATGGAATGATCCTTGGCCTCAATGTTTCTCACAGTAGGTAACGCCATTTTTTTTTTTTAATTGCACAGCCAAAATATGAGGGGGAACTTACAGTTTTAACTTAGTTTCTGCATTTGTACTTAAGTGTAATATTCTTGGATGCTGTGGTAAACTCAAAATATTTTTTAAGAGAAGCACATACTCCACAAAGGGTTTATAGTTTCTTTCTCAGTGACAGTCTTAAGGATTAATAAAAATGACTCTAACTGGATTATGTCAATTATCTCATACACTAATTTCCCCAAATTTCAGCACACACAGAGGTATGTGAATGTGTATGTGTGTGTGTATATATATATATATATATATATATATACACACACACATATATATACACATATATGTGTATATAATTAAATATATATTTATGTATATGTATACATATGGAATATTGAAATTAACATGGATCTGAATATTTTTTTCCAAGCCAGATAAAAGGTAGGCTTGCTAGAAATAAGTGTTCAATGGTGACAGGTTTCGATCCCCCTCATTAGAGGTGGATTAAACATAAAATGTGCTCTAAATAATCAAGTTTATAAATGGAAAAATAATAACTTTACAGGGGAGAAACTTGGCAAACACTTTAACCAGTGATATCATGTGTATATCAGGTACACCCTGATGTGATGTGATGAGAAAGGCATTCATTTCTTTGAGACTCTTTCCAAAACATTATAGCCTCAATTTAATCATGAGGTAAATATTAGACAAATCTAGAATGGAGGACATTCTACAGGGTATCTGGATAGCAATTCTCAAGAATGTTAAGGTCTTGAAAAACAAGCAAAAACTGAGAAACTGTCACAGACCAGAGGAGATGGAGGAAACAAGATTAATAAATGCAGTGTGGTACCCTAGACTGGACTCTGTAACGGAAAGAGGGCATCCACGGAAAGACCCGTGAAATCTAAATAAAATCTGGAGTTTAGTTAATAGTTACCAATGTGGGTTTATTAGTTTTGATGAAACTTAGTTTGTACCACAGTGATGTAAGGGGAAAATAATAGGCAAAAGTTGAATGAGGTGTATACGTGAACTTTGTACTATCTTTGCAATTTTTCTGTAAATCTAAAAATTCCCCCCCAAATAAAAAAAATTTCTTATAGAGTGATATCTAATGTGACAGTGCTAATGCTTGATTTCTAATATATTATTTTTTTTTTAGTTTCACTTCAAACCAATCTAAGAAATTACCAAAATGTGTTGTAATATAATGAGAATGTTTCATCGAGACTTTGTAGCTGTGGGTGAAAAAGAACCCATGATAGTAAGTGACAGAATTTTTTTAATACCCACAAATGAACAGATAAAAGCACCTCATTGAATTGAAATGTGCCTTCAAAGTTCGGGTATTCTTTTTCCATTTCTTTCTCCTGTTATTTTTTAGCTACAATTAGTAATGTGATAGAGATAGGAGATGGCAATCCACAAAAGTCGTTTAAATGTATTACAGAAATCTTTCTAACAGCCTTCAAATGCTGTCAATCCAACAAATTTTAAAAAATAAAAATGTACAATTACACCATATTTCTCTTAAAAGTGCTATCTTGTCTTAGAAAAAAGTAATAATTTATAATTATTTTTTATTATTGTTTATATATATATTACCCCAAATAGGTTACAACAAAATCAACACATATTGGATGGCACAGCTTCATGCAGGTATTATATATGTTCTATTATATATATAATACTGATATGTTATAAGTGAGGTGGCTTTAAATGAGGGCTTATAGATATAATATAGATATAGGCTTATATATATATATTTTAGGTGTTCTTCTTTCTTAATTTTCTTAACTTCAAACCCTCAAACCCTCATTTAAAGCCACCTCACTGTAAGTACCTTGCAAGCATTCTTAGGGGCATAAATAAGCAGACTTTTGAGACTCACAACAATCTCTGATTACCAATCCTTGACATGCACAACTTTTCTGACTCTAGTTAACTGTTAAAGTCATACCTTGGATCTCATCAGGACACTCTTTTCTCTTGCATCGCAGCACCTGCATGTAGTGTGTTGTCATAAAAAGGACTAGAACAACATATTAAGTTAAACTATCTGAAAGCACAAGTATCAACCAGCTGTGATGAAGACAAAAATAGCAATTTCATGTAGTCCAGCCTAATATATAAGTATTATAGTATTATTAACCTCACATCGTTCTACTTTTTTCTGATCTACTGAAATCACCTTTATCAACCCTGAAATTTGCCTTGCACTAGTCTCTGGAAATCACCAAAAATGATGGAATTAATTTAGAATTTTTAGCCGGTATAAGATGAGTATAAAATCCTAGAATCATGGCTCTTCTTTTCATTCATGGTATAATTTGGTAACACATTTTTTCTGGCTCTCTAAGCACAGTTTTTCACTGGGAAAAAGGAAAAGTGGATAAAACATGTTTATCCTTAACATGTCTCTGTGAAGATTACATAAAGAAAACACAGTAGCAATGTGTAGTAGATTACTGATAAGTGGTAATTCCCTTTCTCTAGACCTTCTGGTGTCACTACCAGCCTGAGTCTTAAGGTCAAACATTACAACCATTACAGGTCTTCGTTAGAAATAATTCCCTTAACAAGTAATTGATGAACTCCTATGTTTCTGGCACTATGCTGTGTTCTGATGATAATTGGTAAATAAGCAATTACTGACTTTCATTGAGCTTAGTATTTACTAAGAAAGCCTGGCAGAAAATGAGTAAATAAACACATGAAAGCAGAATTGTATTAAACAAGGGATTTGAAGAAAGCAAACAAGCAAAAACTGGTGCATTAGAATAAAAGAATAAAAGGGTGCATTAGAATAAAAGAATAAAAGTAGTGACTCAGTAGTAGGAGTTCTCTCTCTCTCTCTCTCTCTCTCTCTCTCTCTCTCTCTCATTCTGACTTAGCTACTTGATCCAGCATCTGTTTTCTCACTGCTGCTTCTGAGTTGGTTAATTTTGCTAAAGAACAGTCCAAATATGTGGCTGACTGTTTTAACTATGATGTATACCGTTTGAACCTTAACTACTTTCACAAGCCATAAATAAAAGGACTGATAACTAACAAAGGCCTTTTTCAACAACTTCTTAAATATCCTGCCATATCCAAGCAATGTGGATTGGGGAGCTGAATTACTTCATCCAAGTTTCTTACTTCTGAAAGGCTGTTTTTGTTTTGTTTTGTTTTGTTGCGGTACGCGGGCCTGTCACTGTTGTGGCATCTCCCGTTGCGGAGCACAGGCTCCGGACGCGCAGGCTCAGCGGCCATGGCTCATGGGCCCAGCCGCTCCGCGGCATGTGGGATCTTCCCGGACTTCGACACGAACCCGTGTTCCCTGCCTCGGCAGGCGGACTCTCAACCACTACGCCACGAGGGAAGCCCCTGAAAGGCTGTTTTGAAGAAAGAGATTTGACCTTAAGATTCAGGCTGATAGTGACACCAGAATTATTTCTCAAAGAAGAGGAGGAGAAGAATGCAGGAGAACAGCAGGTACTGGCCAGAAAAGGACATTTGGGGCCTGCTAGAGGTAAAGTTGGGGACAGTGAGATCACGCATAATAACCAGCTCCTTATTTCAGTCTTCAATTGTGTCCTGCTAAGTGCTACCCCACCCTCCTTTTGCTCATTTTAGCTTGGTGTTTGTGTGGTGGTCCTAAGAAAACAATCTTTTGAAAGTCTGCTTACCCATCATTTCCTGCAGCTAAAATTTTCCTTTTGTTTGGGCCTTCCCATAAACTCTGTATCCTCTCTAAATTCACATATTCTTTTATTTTTCTGTTTCTTAGAACTTTCAACCTTGAGCTGTCATTGCTCAGGTGTAAGTATCATTTCTCTATGAGACTTTATTTCTTTGAGATCAGTGATCATAGTTTATATGTCTACATCCCTCAAGGTGTCTGTTGTGTTGCCTTGTGCAAGATAGATATTAAAAAGGGTTTGAAAGAATAAAGTTAATACAATAAATCTTTATCCATGATTCTTTACTTTCTGATCATCAGTAAAAGACAATGTATCTACCTAAGCAATTAGATTGTTTTCTATATCAAAAATCATTATACTTTAATAAAGGTGCTTTGTTTAGGTTGTGGCTCCACTTTGGACTAAAGAACTTTTAAGATGTCAGATATGGCTATAAGTGAATACAATTTTTAACAAGGTTAAAATTTAATTGAAACAAAGGATTCCTTCATTAAAAGAACTCTGAAAATGCATGAGATTCTTTAACTGATAGAATTAAACTATTTCTAACTGGGAATTACTTCTCAGGTTTTCTCTACTTAGCTGGTATCTGAAATAATCGATATGTACCTGTCTACACGATATACACCTGTCTACACAGTCTTTTATTATCCAAAGAGACAGAAATGTATCCCTGCCTCCAACATACCTACCTCTTTCCTTTCCTCCTTGCTTCCTTTTTGACACACTTTTTGCTTCTTATCTCTAATCCCTTCATGTATCTCAAACTTGTCATTGGGGTGTATGGGGGACACATTGCTATTTAGGAATATATTGATTATGGACCTTTATTCTGAGTGTTATAATTTGAGACTGTGCTTCAAAGTTTATTTCTGACCCACAGAGGAGAAGAATGATCAGTAAGTCTCATTTATTTGCTCTGATCCCTCCTGAAAAGTATTGAGATAACTCTTCAAACATCCTTGCTGGTCTCATGGTCCGCACCCTATATACTCCTCCTGAACATGACTGAAGAATTAGGCGTCATTTGTCCATCTGTCATCATTTTGTTCCAGGTAGTATTATCTTTGTTACAGCTGAGGAAAATTTTTGGTAAGTGACTCTGGATAAATGACTCTCCCAATTTATCCTAGTAGAAAAACTTGGCAAATATATTCTACTTTTTCTTTTTTCCAAATTGATATGAGATTGCTAATAGAAACATTTATGTAAATGATACATATTAGCAGCTGACCTTGAAGAATAAAGCATTTCCCACATACAGACAAGTCTCCACTTGGCACTTTACTGTGATAATGATCCAGAACAGGTGTTAATTCTCAATTTGCAGGTTCATTTTGGATCTATTAAAGTTTAGAAGGTGAGCATTTCTCTCATGTGATTCCAATTTTTACTATTTTTATCTATATAGTGGGTTGATGTTCTCTTGCTTCCAAAGAACATATGCTCTACAATGGTAATATGATCCATGTCATATTCAGTATTATATAAACAATCTTACTCTTGAAGCATTTGCCTACAAGTGCGATATATTCTTAGCTCCCCTCATTTTCCAAGTTCATTTAGATGACAAAGTGTGGATTTCTTCTCAATGCTTTTACTTTTTTCCCCATGTACTTTTATAAAAGTTTGTATGTATTTCTTGTGCTGCAGTCTCAAGAGTATTTATTTCCAACCACGTGGATAGATGTATTGCTACCTATTTGAATCTTTTGCTTTGTTTTCTACAAGGGAGGGAGTAATCCGAAAACAAAGTATAATTAGTCATAAAAGCTTTATCAGAATGGAAGTAAATCATATATTCATAAATACATTGTCACACTTTGAAATGACCAGCAGTAGGCACTAGTCTTTTTATAAATACAATGATAAACATTTTTTAAGCTGTTTTACAAATCTTTTATTGCTTCAATAAGAGAATGGATGCCAGAATGCTTTTTTTTTCTGAATTTTATTTTATTTATTTTTTATACAGGAGGTTCTTATTTGTTATCTATTTTATACATGTTAGTGTATATATGTCAATCCCAATCTCCCAATTCATCCTACCACCACCAGGCCCCCCACCACTTTCCCCCATTGGTGCCCATACGTTTGTTCTCTACATCTGTGTCTCTGTTTCTGCCCTGCAAACCGGTTCATCTGTACCGTTTTTCTAGGTTCCACATATATGCGTTAATTTACGATATTTGTTTTTCTCTTTCTGACTTACTTCACTCTGTATGACAGTCTCTAGATCCATCCACGTCTCTACAAATGACCCATTTTCGTTCCTTTTTAAGGCTGAGTAATATTCCATTGTATATATGTACCACATCTTCTTTATCCATTCATCTGTCGATGGGCATTTAGGTTGCTTCCATGACCTGGCTATTGTAAATAGTGCTGCAATGAACATTGTGGTGCATGTGTCTTTTTGAATTATGGTTTTCTCTGGGTATATGCCCCAGAATGCTTTTCTTTTTAAAAACTTATCAATTTGAACAACTACTTTGAGTCACTACCTTTATTCTTTGTTTTCCAAGTTTTGTCACCCAAACTTGGCAAACATCATATTCATGTATATGAATATATGTGTATACACACACATTTAAGCTGAAAGCCTCAATTCCTCATTAAACCTTGTGCCCAGGCTCCTGTTAAAAAGAGGTAAAATGGTGAGAAGCTAAAAATCAGGGAAAACATTAGTAAATCTCAATTGACAACTTCCTTGTTATTATGAATTAAAGCAGACATTTTAAGGCAAAATCAGTCACCTTGCTAAAGCTTCCACTAAGCTACAGACTCGGATATTTACAAGAAAATAAATAACAAAAAGCCCCGTACACACGTCAATATGGTTTAATGACAAGCTAGCTAAGGAGTTGTGTTTTGTTATTTCAAGTAACTTTCCATTCAGGAATAGTTAATATTTCAATGATTAAAATTTCAGGTGTTTAACTTCAAGCAGGCTCATCGTTACACTGAAGGTGAATTCTTCAGTTTCTTGTCTTTAAATTACTATACAAATCCATCACAGTCACATTCAAGCTATTAATTTAAAAACCATTTAACATTTGTTACCTAAGTAAATACAATTACTATACTCTACGTCATTCGATTTTATTTTTCTGTGTAGGAGCTGGCCTCTTTTGTGAGAATCCAGTCCCAGGTTCCTTATTATTCTGAAGAAATGAAACAGCTTCTGGTAGACAGTAATTTTCTATTAGAGGAGGGGATTCCTGCATAAGAAAATCAGTAATGTATTACGTTTTCAAGCAGTACACATTCTGGGCAGCAGCTTCTTCTATGTTAACTCCCGAGTCATCTGGTATCAGTTTATTAAAGTCACAAAAGAGATGTGCAGCTTTTTTTTTCTTTTTTTTTTAAAGAAGATGTTGGGGGTAGGAGTTTATTTATTTATTTTTGCTGTGTTGGGTCTTCGTTTCTGTGCGAGGGCTTTCTCTAGTTGTGGCAAGCGAGGGCCACTCTTCATCGCTGTGCGCGGGCCTCTCACTATCGCGGCCTCTCCTGTTGTGGAGCACAGGCTCCAGACGCGCAGGCTCAGTAGTTGTGGCTCATGGGCCTAGTTGCTCCGTGGCATGTGGGATCCTCCCAGAGCAGGGCTCGACCCCATGTCCCCTGCATCAGCAGGCAGACTCTCAACCACTGCGCCACCAGGGAAGCCCTTGTGCAGCTTCTTTAAATAAAGATACAGAATGACCAGGTAGCACTTTTGCTCCTCCTGACTGAAGAAGGCATTTGAATCCTGCTTCTCGGGACCTATCAACATGTGAAGTAATCTTCCACCTGCTAAATGCTCCCTCAACAATGCGCGATTCTTGTCTTTGCTGGATTTTTCCCCTCCATCTCATCGCTGCAAGTGCTACTTTTCGTTGCTGTACATTGATTCCAGTCAAAACATCAAGTATGGAACTGCTTCCCCGTTCTTAGCCTTCTGGCATGAAGCGCCCAGCAGTCCTGCAAGCTTCAAGGTAGGAGCGATAAAGCACCCTCTTCCCAGCTGCCCCTGAGGCTAAATACTTCTCGTTTTGATGTGGATGCCCTAAAACAGTGTGTGTACAGTTAGGATCAAAGCGCTGCTTCTCAATCACTAATCCACCTAGTTTTTCAATCAGATGACAATAATCCATATGTTCTTGAGGATTCAGAGATGACAGCTGAAATACGTACTGTTTTTTTTAAGTCTTCGTGAGTCTCCTTTACCGTTATCATCTTTTCTCTAGGGTGTGGAGCTACAGGTGGGTTGGCTAGGGGGAAAGCAATACCTGGAGCTTGAGGCGTAGGGATCAGGGGGCTGTCTTTTATTGGAGTTTCCAGTTCTTCAGAGATCGGGTGTTTGGGGGCTTCAGTCACACATGTGTTCCCAGGATCACAGCCTGTTCAGCAATTTCTGAATCATGTAAAGGCTCCTGGAAAGGAGAATCCTCCAATTCTTTAATGTCAACCTGAAGCTCAGAGTATTGTGTGGGACAACTAGGCCACCGCAAATTGCTGGCAAGTCTCGCTCTCTCTTCCCTGGCTGTGGCGTCATCCCAGATGATCTGTTCATTCTGGGAGGGCTCTGTGTTGACATCAGTTTGGCGAGACTGCCTCAGTGTCTTCAGGACTCTACTTTGTCGGCTGTGGGCAGAGCAAGTGAGGTCAGGGTTTGAAGAGGCACTATTACAACCATTTCTTGAGAGGGAAGTCCTCTGCCCTTGGGGTTTCACTACTGAAGTTGCAGACATTATCTCCAGCAGCTGCTTTGGAAAGTTCTCTCTCATCTCCAAGGTCTGTGTCAGAGCTCTTTTAGTCATTCCTTCCATTTCCACTTGAATTTACTGATTCTTTATTACTGGTGGTCATATTGTCTATATCATTTTCTTCTATGGGCAAATGGTCTGGCTCGTCATCCTTCGTTGTTGAATCTGCTGAGGTTATTACAAAGTCTGCCATCTTGCACTGCACTGATATCCAAGCTCATTTTGGGACTAAGAGTATGTGGATAAAGAGAAAAAGGTTTTAAAGCAATCTATTTTTCTTTCTTTTTTTTTTTAATTGAAGTGTAGTGGAGTTACAATGCTGTTGTGTTTCAGTTGTTCAGCAAAGTGATTTCAGGTGTACAGCAAAGTGTATATATATATATATAATACATATGTATATATATATATATATATATATATATATATATATATATATATATATTCTTACTCAGATTCCTTTCCCTTACAGGTTATTACAAAATATTGAGTATAGTTTCCTGTGCTATACAGTAGGTCCTTGTTGGTTATCTATTTTATATATAGTAGTGTGTGCATGTTAACCCCATACTCCTAATTTATCCCTCCCTCCGCTTCTCCTTTGGTAACCATAAGTTTGTTTTCTATGTCTGAGGGTCTATTTCTGTTTTGTAAATAAGTTAATTTGTATCATTTTTTTAGATTCCACATATAAGCTATGTCATATGATATTTTTCTTTGGCTTACTTCACTTAGTATAATAATCTCTAGGTCCATCCATGTTGCTGCAAATGGCATTATTTCATTCTTTTTTATGGCTGAGTAATATTCCATTGTATATATGTACCACATCTTCTTTATCCATTCATCTGTCGATGGACATTTAGGTTGCTTCCATGTTGTGACTATTGTAAATAGTGCTGCAATGAACACTGGGATGCATGTATCTTTTCAAACTATGGTTTTCTCCACATATATGCCCAGGAGTGAGACTGCTAGATCCTATAGTAACATGTAAAAGAATGAAATTAGCACATTCTCCAACACACAAAAATAATCTCAAAATGGATTAAAAACCTAAGTGTAAGGCTGGATACTATAAAACTCCTAGAGGAAAACATAGGCAGAACACTAACATAAATTGCAGCAATATCTTTTTGGACCCATCTCCTAAAGTAATGGAAATAAAAACAAAAATAAACAAATGGGACCTAATTAAACTTAAAGCAAAGGAAACCATAAACAAAATGAAAAGACAATCTACAGAAAATATTTGCAAACAATGTGACTGACAGGGATTAATTTCCAAAATATACAAACAGCTAATACAGCTCAATATCAAAAAAACAAACAACCCAATCAAAAAATGGGCAGAATAGCTACATAGATACTTCTCCAAAGAAGACGTACAGATGGCCAACAGGCACATGAAAAAATGCTCAACATTGCTACTTATTAGAGAAATGCAAATCAAATCTACAATGAGGTATCACCTCACAAAAAGCCTACAGACAAAAAATGCTGGAGAGATTGTGGAGAAAAGGGAATCCTCCTACAATGTTGGTGGGAATGTAAATTGGTACAGCCATTATGGAGAACAGTATGGAGTTTCCTTAAAAACACTTTTAAAAAAAGAGGCTAGTTTTCAAGATGAATCATGGAAAACATAATAAAGTTACCTGGTGAATCTTCAAAATGTTGGAAACTGGAACTCTAACTAGAGTTAATGAGAGAATTTTTTGACCCAATATGAGACAAACTGAAGTGTAAGGATGTTAGTATATTGGAAATGTGATTATCAAGCAGAATAGAATTAGAAGTGATTACTGTATATGACAAAGCCAAGAATGTTAACATATAGATATCAAGTCTACAAGTCTACAATGAATATAAGTAAAAAACAAATGAAATAATTTGATGCAGAAGTGAACAATTTAAATATGGTTATTTTAGTTTACAATGAAATATTTGGGTACTTGAAATAGTCTCACATATTTTGCTATTTTAAATATTTTTGAATCAAATAAGGGTTTACCATTTAATTAAAAGTATATGAGAAATGGTTTCTGCAAGAGAAACAAAACAAGAAGTAAAGCTATTAAGAGCCTACTGTGTGCCAGATACTCCTTTAGAAATTTTTACATTAATTTTTCTAGTTAATCATCACACATAGCCTGACAGGTAAAAATACTGTCATTTCGCAGATAAAGCAATTGAAAATTTGAAAAGTTTGATTAACATAACTGAATGCACACAAGCACTGAGCAGAGGATTCAAACTCATCTCTTTCTTATTCTACCATTTCAAATTCTTTCCAGAGGAATTCCACTGACATCCAGTTGTATAGAAATATATGTGCTTGCTTGTAGGAAGGATCTGAACCTGCATTAAGAAACAGTCTAAAACTATTTCAGTTGGAGCAGCCATGAGGCAGAGATATTAGATTTTTCATAGTTATTAATTACAGTTGGAGGAAGAGCTGCTATGTTAGAGGAGATTGAGTTCAATAAAAGCTGTTCATGGCAGAGAAAGCAGAAATGGTTCGGGAAGAAGCCTGCAGAGACACCATAAGTACTTTTTTCCTCACACATTTGACTCCTAAATAAGAGCTCTCACTGAAATGATAAAGTCTGAAGACCAGGTAAAGCTTAGTGTCTGAGGAACAGGGAGCAGATGCAAAATCCAGTTTTCACATGCTTTCACAATTAAACAATGAAAAAGGTACATTTTGGAAAGATATGTTTGCTCCCTTGTTTTAATTAAAGACAGCAAGTGCAGAAATACCTTGAATTCTGAGATCCTAAGAGAGCCAAAATAGCCTGAAGGCCTTTTCTACCACAAAAGTTAACGATGCTTATAAAAAAATAGGCCAGAACCTCAAACTTATTACAGCATGAGAGTTATGAGGTTAATAGAGAAAAAAGTGTTCAATGATAAGCAGTGAATATCAGAAAATTGATTATAAAACAAAGCTTTCCAAAGGTCCTACCTCAGGGAGTGGGAGGAAGGTATTGACTTAAATAGGGCTAATGTCACGAATTCATCTTCCACCCACTATGCAACTGGCACCTAGTTTAATGGGAGATGATTTTTCCATCCACTTACCTATCTCATGGATAAGCAAGAAATTATTTAGAGAACATGTTTTAGAATTAGAACATTTGTGAAATTTCATTTATGATAAATTTGGAATTCTCTAGTAATGTTAAAGATTTTCATCTGCTTGAACAAGAATTTCCATTCCTAGTTATATGTACTACAGGGAAACTCATGCACATATGCATGAGGAAAAATATACCTGATAGTGAACAACAGAAAACAACTAAAATGACCATCAGCAGGACAGTGGGTATTTATATGGTGGAATACCTTATAGCAGGTAAAATGAATGAGCTAAGCCATTTCTAACAAACTAGTTGAATCTGAAAAAAAGTTAGTGAAAAAATTAACTGGTGATATATATTAGAAAATGTTAAATGTGCAAAATGATATTCTACATTATTTATAGATATGTTTTGTAAAAATTATATATTTATAATTTACATTATTTATAATGTATAATTTACCTCACTTGTAGAGATATATATATTATATATATATAATATATATGAACACAGGTTTCCTTGAGGAGTGAATTTACCTCTGGATGAGGCATATATAGAATTAAGGAAGATATAAAGGGATCGCAACTTTGTAAATGCTGTGTGTGTGTGTGTGTGTGTGTGTGGCATAAGTTGCACTCTTTGAGAAGTAAATTCTGATTCAGAATTTAGTGTTCAGGGTGTGTATTAAGGAGTGTCCTTGGGAGGCTTTTTTACCCCAGAATGAATCAATCATTAGTTATTGGCCACTCCAGAAGGACCTATCTTGCAGAGAGCAAATAAACTGAAGCTGAGGCAATTTGTAGGAAATTGACAGCTAAAGACTCTCAACTAACAGCTCCCCAGGCAGCAGTTGGGTCAATGAATTCTTTTGAAGGGGATCTGGGCACAATTAGATAAAGCAAGTCAAAAGACAAATGAGTAATTAAACTGCAAATAAATATGTGCAAAGAATATGGCTAACAAAGGATTGATATCCTTAGTACTTAAAGATTTCTTGCAGCTCATGAAAAAAAAGTAAATCAAACAATCTATTGGAAAAATGAACAGCAGACATAAACAGACTATTCACTTTCTCCATACAGACATATTCACATGCGCAAAAACAGGCAAATGACTACTCAGTGAATGAAAAGATGATATATCTCTTAAGGTCAAAGAAATACAAATTAAAACCAGAATTAAAAATCTCTGTTTAATAATAGCAAAGATACTTTTTGTTACCAAAGAGATGTGAAATACCTTATATGATCTATTGATAAAAATGACTTAAAATGTATGAGGAAGAGTTTAACACTATATATCAGAACTTTTTTAAAAAGCTTATTGTTTTTGATCCAGAAATTTCCCTTCCAAAAATACAGCCAAAGTATACTGACGTATCTGCACAGAGACTATTTGATCACATTTTAAAGTATAAACAAACACTGGAAATGAATAACCAAAATCTCTAACACTCTGAAACTTTAAATTATCCTAGAGCCACACAATAGAACAATATGCAGTCCTTTAAAAATAATATATCTCTTTTGTTATGTAAAATGAAAACCTGAATATATAGTAAATAATGAGAAGAAAACACTGTATATAATGCCACTATTTATGTTTTCTCTCTTTATATAAATATTCATTCAACTAACACACACTCATACACACAGACACACACACACACACTATGCCTGTTTATATGTAGAATCTCATTGCAAGCACACATTGCAAGTAACACTATTTGTTATGGGAAGAAGGGTTAAGAAGCTTCAGGGAGAGAAGACTTACTTTTCAAATGTGTAATGTTCAATTATTTTCCCTATGAATTCATCGTGCATTCAGAATCTCTTGGGTTTTCCAATGATCAACAAATAAATGAAAACAAAACAAAAACTATGTGAAAGAAATAGACCAGAATCCAAATAATTTTTTTCTTATAGTGGCAAGATTTTTATGTTGTTATTTTTTGCAATGGATATATTATATGAACATATAAGAATGTACTTATGGAAGATGAATCTATTTTTCAAATATAAGGAATTTTACAGTTTGGGGCATTAGAGAGGGAACATCAAGGCTTTGCCTAAGTTTTATGATTTTGTAAATTTTATTTCAAAACATTTTTTATATCACTGTAGGTATTTAGAATTTTTTAAATGCAAATTAATAAATGTTTATAAAATACAGATGCCCCCCAAAAAAGAGAAATGCAAACTTTTCTAAACGTCCACCAAAAGAAAATGACTAAAGAATTAATAGTTTTGTTGATATCATCTTTTGATGTGCATATGTGTTAGTTATACTCATTTTTACATTTTTGGTATATAATCCACCATGAACATTTCCATGTTCTTTATATTTTTTGCTCATAAAGTAATTAATATTTGAGTTTCTATTTTAATATAATTATATTTTTGTTTTCTGTTTTATAAAAAGAAATTATTTTGCCTTTTGCACTAAGCTGCTCATATTTAAGAATATTAAGAATATTCTTAAGAATATATTTTATGTGCCCTTACATATTAAAAATATATTGCATGTGTTCCAAAAGAAGTTAACCCTGCCATTTATTTTTTAATATTTTTATTAAAGTATAGTTGACTTCAATATTATATTAGTTTCAGGTGTACAACATAGTGATTTGATATTTTTATACATTGAAAGATGATCTCCACAATGAGTTTATTTACCATCATTCACAGCACAAATTTATGACAAATTATCGACTGTATTATCTGTGCTTTGCCTTACATCCATGTGACTTATTCATTTTATAGCTGGATGTTTGTACTTCTTAATCCCCTTCATCTATTTCACCCATCCCCCTAACCCCACCCCTCTGGCACCACAAGTTTTTTCTCTGTAGCTGTGAGGCTGGATCCATTTTATTATGTTTGTTTGTTTTGTTTTTTAGATTCCACATATAAGTGAAATCATATAGTACTTGTCTTTCTCTGTCTGACTTATTTTACTTAGCATAATACGCTGTTGGCCCATCCATGTTGTCACAATAGCAAGATTTCATTCTTTTTTATGGCTGAGTAATATTCCATAGTACAGGTATATCACACCTTCTTTATCCATTCATCTCTCAATGTACACTTAGATTACTTCCGTATCTTGACTATTGTAAATAATGCCGCAATAAACACTGGAGTGAATATATCTTTTTGAATTAGTGTTTTCATTTTCTTGGGAAAAATACTCAGGAGTGGAATTGCTGGATTGTATGGTAGTTCTACTTTTAATTTTCTGAGGAACCTCCATACTGTTATCAGTAGTGACTGCACCAATTTACATTCCCACCAACAGTGCATGAAGGTTCCCTTTTCTCTGCATTCTTACCAACACTTGTTATTTGTTATCTTTTGGATAATAGCCATTCAGACAAGTGTGAGGTGATATCTCATTGTGGTTCTGATTTGCATTTCTCTGATGATTAGTGACGTTGAGCATCCTTTAATGTGCCTGCTGACCATCTGCCTGTCTTCTCTGGAAAATATCTATTCAGATCATCTGCCCATTTTTAATTTTTCTTTTATGTTGAGTTTTGTGAGTTCCTTGTTCATTAGATATTAACCACTTATCAAATATATTGTTTGCAAATATCTTCTCCCATTTAGTAAGTGGCCTTTTTCTTTTTCTTGATAGTTTTCAACACTGTGCAAAGTCTTTTTAGTTTGATGTATGTAGTCCCATTGGTTTATTTTTGCCTTTCTGGCCTCTGCATGAGAAAACAAAGCCAAAAAAATATTGCTAAGACAGATGTCAAAGAGGGTACTGCTTATGTTTTATTCTAGGAATTTTATGGTTTCAGGTCTCACATTTAAGTCTTTAATCCATTTTGAGTTTATTTTCATATATGGTGTAAGAAAGTGGCCCAGTTTCATTCTTTTGATTGGAGTGGTCCAGTTTTCCCAGTACCATTTATTGAAGGAACTGTCTTTTCCCCACTGTCTTTTCTTGGCTCCTTCCTGTCGATTAATTGTGTATATCAGTGTGGGTTTATTTTTTGTTCTCTATTCTGTTCCATTGATCTGTGTGTCTGGTTTGTTTGTTTGTTTTGCCAGTACAATACTGCTTTGCTTACTATAGCTTTGTAAATACAGTCTGAAAACACGGAGCATGCTGCCTCCAAGTTTGCTCTTATTTCTCAAGATTGTTTTGGCTCTTCAGGGTCTTTGTGTTTCTATACACATTTTAGAATCATTTATTCTAGTTCTGTGAAAAATGCCATTGGTATTTTGTTAGGGATTGCATTAACTATGTAGATTGCTTTGGGTAGCATGGATATTTTACATGTATTAATTCTTCTGATTCAAGAGCATAGTATATCCACTTATTTGTGACATCTTTGATTTCTTTTATCAATGTCTTATAGGTTTTCAAGTACAAGTCTTTTACCTCCTTAATTAGATTTATTCCTAGGTATTTTTTTGATACAATTGTAAATGTGATTGTATTCTTAATTTCTCCTTCTGACAGTTTGTTGTTAGTGTATGTAGACACAACAGATTTCTGCATTTTAATTTTGTATCCTGCAACTTTACTGAATTCATGTATTCTATGGTTTGTTTGGTGGAGTCTTTAGAGCTTTCTATACAGTGTCATGCCGTCTACAAATAGTGACAATTCTACTCTTCAGTTTTTGATTTTATTTATTTTGGCCCTCTCTATTTCTTCTTGACAAGTCTGGCTAAAGGTTAATTTATTTTGTTTATCTTTTCAAAGAACCAGCTGATAGTTTTATTGATCTTTTTTTTTTTTTTTTTTGCAGTACGCGGGCCTCTCACTGTTGTGGCCTCTCCCGTTGCGGAGCACAGGCTCCGGACGTGCAGGCCCAGTGGCCACGGCTCACGGGCCCAGCAGCTCTGCGGCATGTGGGATCCTCCTGGACCGGGGCACAAACCCACGTCCCCTGCATCGGCAGGCGGGCTCTCAACCACTGGGCCACCAGGGAAGCCCTGATCTTTTCTATTGCTTTCATAATCTCTATTTTTTCTGCTCTGATCTGGTTTGTTTCTTTCCTTCACTAACTTTGGGTTTTGTTTGTTCTTTTGCTAGATTAGATTGTCTATTTGAGATTTTTCTTGTTTTTTGAGGTAGGCTTGTATTGCTGTAAATTTCCCTCTGAGAACTGCTTTTGCTGTGTCTGATTTTGGATCATTTTGTTTCCATTTTCATTTGTCTCCAGTTACTTTTTGATTTCCTCTTTGATTTGTTCAGTAACCCATTGTTTGTTTAGTAGCACATTGTTTGCCATTCACATGCTTGTTTTTTGCAGTTTTATTTTTTCTTGTCTTTCTAGTCTCATAGTGTTGTTGCCAGAAAAGGATGCTTAATATGATTTCAGACTTCTTAAATTTATTGAGACTGTTTTGTGGTCTAACAAGTGAACTATCCTGGAGAATGTTTTGTGTGCACTTGAAAATAATGCATATTCTGCTGCTTTTGGATGGGATGTTCTATATATATTAAGTTCATCTGGTTTAATATGTCATTTAAGCCACGGTTTTCTTATTGATTTTATGTCTGGATGATCTGTTCATTGATGTAAGTGGGGTTTTAAAGTCCCCTACTAATATTGTGTTACTGTCAAGTTATCCCTTTATGTTTGTTAATATTTGCTTTATGTATTTAAGTCCTCTTATGTTGGATGCATATATATTTATAATTGTTATATCTTCTTGGATTGATCCCTTTATCATTATGTAGTGTCCTTCTTTGTCTCTTATTACAGTCTTTGTTTTAAAGTCCATTTTGCCTGATATAACTATTGCCACCATGGCTTTCTTTTCATTTTCATTTCCATGGAATACATTTTTCCATCCCCTCATTTTCAGCCTTTATGTTTAGATCTGAAGTGAGTCTCTTGTAGGCAGCATACATATGATCTGTTTTTCTTCTTTTTAATCCATTCAACCACTTTATGTCTTTTAATCTGAGCATTTAGTCCATTATATTTAAAGTGATTATTGATAGGTATATACTTCTTGCCATTTTCTTAATTGCTCTTTGGTTATTTTTGTATTGATTTTTGTGCCTTTCTTCTTATATTTTTCTCTCTTCCTTTGTGATTTGTTGACTATCTTTAGTGTTATGTTTGGATTCTTTCTCTGTTTTGTGTGTGTATCTATTATAGGTTTATGGTTTGTGGTTACCATTTGTTTCTTATGTAAATATATACATATACCTATGATTATTTTAAGTTGATGATCTCTTAAATCTGAACACATGCTAACAACTCTGCATTTTTATTCCCCCTGACATTTAATCTTGTAACATTGTTTTTTACATCTTTTATTTTGTGTATCTTTTAAAGTGTCTTGATGTGGACCTCTCCCATCTAGTTCACCTTGTTTGGGACTCTCTATGCTTCCTGGATGTGGATTTCTGCTTTATTTTTCTGGTTAGGGATGTTTACAGCTATTATTTTTTCAATTAATTTATCTGCCCTTTTCTCTCTTCTCCTCTGGGACTCCTATAATGCAAATGTTAATATGCTTGATGTTATTTCAGAGGTCTCTTAAACCATCCTCATTTTTTAAATTCTTTATTCTTTTTTTCTGTTCAGCTTGAGTGATTTCCATTACTCTTACAGTTTGCTGATCCATTCCTTTGTATCATCTAATCTAGTGTTTCTTTTAGTGTATTTTTTAGTTCATTTATTGTATTCTTCAACTCTAATTATTTCTTTCTTATACTTTCTAACTCTTTCTTCAAGTTCTCATTGTGGTTCTCCATTTTTTCCCAGTGACAATCTTTATAACCATTGCTCTTTATCAGGTAAAATACTTACCTTTGTATTACTAACTTTTTTTTTTCTTGGATTTTGTCTTGTTCATTTGTTTGGAACAAATTCTTCTATCTTCTCATTTTGTTTGACTTTCTGTGTTTATTTCTATGAAATAGGCAAAACTTTTACCTCTCCTAGTCTTTAGGTATGGCCTTGTGTAGGCATATCCCTATGTAAACTGCTATGTCCAGTGGCTTTGGCTGGAGGGCTGAAGTTGGAATGGGTGTGGGCCAGGGCTTTTCTCAGAGCACACCAGGGGCCACTGTCTTGTTGGGTGGTCTAGACATGGTCCCAGGTACATCCCAAGACTTTTCCCTGGGTGCACCTGGGGCTGACAACTGGTTGGAGTGCTAAAGCTGGAGCCAGGCGTGGGCCCGGGGCATGCTAGGGTGGTCTTGCCAGGCCACCTAGAGCACCAGGTGCATTTCAATCAGCTGCCTCTGCACTGGAACTCAAAATAAGTAAGTTTGTGTGCAAGCCCTTTAAAAGCAGAGTCTTGGTTTCCTACTACCCTCTGGCTCTCCGTTTCATAAAACCTAGTGGTTTTCAAAGCCAGTTATGGGGGCTCGTCTTCCCAGTGCTAGTTCCCATGGCTGAGGGGCACAATATGGGGCTTGAACCCTTCCCTTCTTAGGGATGACCTCTGAGTTTGTAATATACCCTCTCACTTATGGGTTGCCATGCTGGGCATATGGGTTCTGACTAAATTGCATCTCTGTCCCTCCAACCCTCCCCAATGTGCTTTTTCTTTATGTCCTTAATTGTAGGAGAGCTGTTCTGCTAGTTTTATGGTCATTCTCAGAGAAAGTTGTTCTACATGCAGTTGTAGCCTTGGTGCTCATGGGAGGAGGTGAGCTCAGGATCTTCCTACCCTGCCATCTTGATCCCACCTCTCTATCTCTGCCATTGAATGACAACCTCCTGGAAATAGTAGCATAAGCTGACTATACATGATTGTAATTGCTTGAGAAATGGCCTAGAAAATTCAGCTTTCTGTATCTAGATTTTTCCATTCATATATATTGACATAAGTGTGATAAACATGAAGGAAGTATACCATTTCAAAGGGCACACACTATTCCATTTAGGGCATAAAGTAATTATGGAACTAATCTATAAATTTTTTTTCTAATGTGAACAATATTGCAATTTTACAAATGCCTTTTTATCCATGTACAAATGGTATTTGTATGATAAATTTTTTTTAAACATCTTTATTGGAGTATAATTGCTTTCCAATGGTGTGTTAGTTTCTGCTTTGTAACAAAGTGAATCAGCTATACATATACATATATCCCCATATCTCCTCCCTCTTGCGTCTCCCTCCTTCCCTCTCTATCCCACCCCTGTAGGTGGTCGCAAAGCACGGAGCTGATCTCCCTGTGCTATGCGGCTGCTTCCCACTAGCTGTCTATTTAATATTTGGTAGTGTATATATGACCATGCCACATTCTCACTTCGTCCCAGCTTACCCTTCCAACTCCCTGTGTCCTCAAGTCCATTCTCTATGTCTGCCTCTTTATTCCTGTTCTGGCCCTAGGTTCATGACCTTTTTTTTTTTTTTTTTTTTTTAGATAGCATATTTATGTGTCAGCATACAGTATTTGTTTTTCTCTTTCTGACTTACTTCACTCTGTATGACAGAGTCTAGGTCCATACAACTCACTACAGATAACTCAATTTCATTTCTTCTTATGGCTGAGTAATATTCCATTGTATATATGTGCCACATCTTCTTTATCCTTTCATCTGTCAACGGACACTTGGGTTGCTTCCATGTCCTGGCTATTATAAATAGAGATGCAATGAACATTGTGGTACATGACTCTTTTTGAATTATGGTTTTCTCAGGGTATATGCCCAGTAGTGGGATTGCAGGGTCGTACGGTAGTTCTATTTTTAGTTTTTAAGGAACCTCCATACTGTTCTCCATAGTGGCTGTATCAATTTACCTTCCCACCAACAGTGCAAGAGGGTTCCCTTTTCTCCACACCCTCTACAAAATTTAGTGTTTGTAAATTTTTTGATGATGGCCATTCCGACCAGTGTGAGGTGATACCTCATTGGAGTTTGGATTTACATTTCTCTAATGATTAGTGATGTTGAGCATCCTTTCATGTATTTGTTGTAATGTCAGAATATCTTCTTTGGAGAAATGTCTATTTAGGTCTTCTGCCCATTTTAGAATTGGGTTGTTTGGTTTTTTTTGATATTGAGCTGCATGAGTTGCTTGTATATTTTAGAGGTTAATCCTTTGTCAGTTGCTTCATTTGCAAATATTTTCTCCCATTCCAGGGTTGTCTTTTTACCTTGTTTTTGGTTCCCTTTGCTGTGCAAAAGCTTCTAAGTTTAATTAGGTGCCATTTATTTATTTTTGTTTTAATTTTCATTTCTCTAGGAGGTGGCTCAAAAAGGATCATGCTGTGATTTATGTCATAGAGTGTTCTGCCTATGTTTTTCTCTAAGAGTTTTATAGGATCTGGCCTTTCACTTAGGTCTTTAATCCATTTTGAGTTTATTTTTGTGTATGGTGTTAAGGAGTGCTCTAATTTCATTCTTTTATATGTAGCTGTCCAATTTTTCCAGCACCACTTACTGAAGAGGCTGTCTTTTCTCCATTGTATATTCCTGCCTCCTTTATCAAAAATAAGGTGGCCATATGTGTGTGAGTTTATCTCTGGGCTTTCTATCCTCTTCCATTTATCTATATATCTGTTTCTGTGCCAGTACTATACTCTCTTGATTACTGTAGCTTTCTAGTATAGTCTGGAATCCAGGCGCCTGATTCCTCCAGCTCCGTTTTTCTTTCTCAAGATTGCTTTGGCTATTCGGGGTCTTTTGTGTTTCCATACAAATTGTGAAGTTTTTTGTTCTAGCTCTGTGAAAAATGCCATTGGTAGTTTGATAGGGATTGCGTTGAATCTGTAGATTGCTTTGGGTAGTAGAGTCATTTTCACAATGTTGATCGTTCCAATCCAAGAACATGGTATAGCTCTCCATCTGTATGTATCATCTTTAATTTCTTTCATCAGTGTCTTATAGTTTTCTGCATACAGGTCTTTTGTCTCCTTAGGTAGTTTTATTCCTAGGTAGTTTATTCTTTTTGTTACAGTGGTAAATGGGAGTGTTTCCTTAATTTCTCTTTCAGATTTTTCATCATTAGTGTATAGGAATGCAAGAGATTTCTGTGCATTAATTTTGTACCCTGCTACTTTACCAAATTCATTAATTAGCTCTAGTAGTTTTCTGGTAGCATCTTCAGGATTCTCTTTGTATAGGATCATGTCATCTGCAAACAGTGACAGCTTTACTTCTTCTTTTCTGATTTGGATTCCTTTTATTTCTTTTTCTTCTCTGACTGCTGTGGCTAAAACTTCCAAGAGGGGGCTTCCCTGGTGGTACATAGGTGAGAGTCCGCCTGCCAATGCAGGGTACACAGGTTCGTGCCCCGGTCTGGGAGGATCCCACATGCCGTGGAGTGGCTGAGCCCATGAGCCATGGCCGCTGAGCCTGCGCGTCCAGAGCCTGCGTGTCCAGAGCCTGTGCTCTGCAATGGGAGAGGCCACAACAGTGAGAGGCCCGTGTACCGCAAAAAAAACAAACAAACAACAAAAACACAAAACTTCCAAGAGTATGCTGAATAATAGTGGTGAGAGTGGACAACCTTGTCTTGTTCCTGATCTTAGTGGAAATGGTTTCAGTTTTTCACCATTGAGAACAGTGTTGGCTGTGGGTTTGTCATATATGGCCTTTATTATGTTGAGGTAAGTTCCCTCCATGCCTACTTTCTGGAGGGTGTTTTTTATCATAAATGCGTGTTGAATTTTGTCAAAAGCTTTTTCTGCATCTATTGCAATGATCATATTGTTTTTCTCCTTCAATTTGTTAATATGGTTTATCACATTGACTTATTTGCATATATTGACGAATCTTTGCATTCCTGGGATAATCCCCACTTGATCATGGTGTATGATCCTTTTAATGTGCTGTTGGATTCTGTTTGCTAGTATTTTGTTGAGGATTTTTGCATGTATGTTCATCAGTGATACTGGCCTGTAGTTTTCTTTCTTTGTGACATCTTTGCCTGGTTTTGCTATTAGGATGATGGTGGCCTCGTAGAATGAGTTTGGGAGTGTTCCTTCCTCTGCTATATTTTGGAAGAGTTTGAGAAGGGTAGCTGTTAGCTCTTCTCTAAATGTTTGATAGAATTCTCCTGTGAAGCCATGTGGTCCTGGGCTTTTGTTTGTTGGAAGATTTTTCATCACAGTTTCAATTTCAGTGCTTGTGATTGGTCTGTTTATATTTTCTATTTCTTCCTGGTTCAGTCTCAGAAGGCTGTGCTTTTCTAAGAATTTGTCCATTTCTTCCAGGTTGTCCATTATATTGGCATATGGTTGCTTGTAGTAATCTCTTATGATCCTTTGTATTTCTGAAGTGTCAGTTGCTACTTCTCCTTTTTCATCTCTTTTTTTTTTTTTTTTTGTGGCATGTGGGCCTCTCACTGTTGTGGCCTCTCCCGTTGCAGAGCACAGGCTCCGGACGCGCAGGCTCAGTGGCCATGACTCATGGGCCTAGCCACTCCGCAGCACGTGGGATCTTCCCGGACAGGGGCATGAACCCATGTCCCCTGCATCGGCAGGCAGACTCTGAACCACCGCGCCACCAGGGAAGCCCCTCATTTCTAATTCTATTGCTTTGAGTCTTCTCCCTTTTTATCTTGACGAGTTGGCTAATGTTTTATCAATTTTGTTTATGTACTCAAAGAAGCATCTTTTAGTTTTATAGATCTTTGCTATCATTTCTTTCATTTCTTTTTCATTTCTTTCTCATCTTATCTTTATGATTTCTTTCCTTCTGCTAACTTTGGGCTTTTTTGTTCTTTCTCTAATTGCTTTAGGTGTAAGGTTAGGTTGTTTATTTGATATCTTTCTTGTTTCTTAAGGTAGGATTGTATTGCTACAAACTTCCCTTTTGGAACTGGTTTTGCTGCATCCCATAGGTTTTTGGGTCGTTGTGTTTTCATTGTCATTTGTTTCTAGGTAGTTTTTGATTTCCTCAGTAATCTCCTGGTTATTTAATAGTGTATTGTTTAACCTTCATGTGTTTGTATTTTTTAGAGATTCTTTTCCTGTAATTGATATCTAGTCTCATAGCACTGCGGTTAGAAAAGATACTTGATATGATTTCAATTTTCTTATATTTACCGAGGCTTGATTTGTGACCCAAGATATGATCTATCCTGGAGAATGTGTCATGAGCACTTGAGAAGAATGTGTATTCTGTTGTTTTTGGACGGAATGTCCTATAAACATTAATTAAGTCCATCTTCTTTAATGTTTCATTTAAAGCTTTTGTTTCCTCATTTATTTTCATTTTGGATGATCTGTCCACTGGTGAAAGTGGGGTGTTAAAGTCCCCTACTATGATTGTGTTACTGTCAATTTTCCCTTTTATGGTGGTTAGCATTTGCCTTAGGTATTGAGGTTCCCTATGTTGGGTGCATAAATAATTACAGTTGTTATTCTTTATCTTGGATTGATCCCTTGTTCACTATGTAGTGTCCTTCTTTGTCTCTTGTAATAGTCTTTATTTTAAAATCTATTTTCTCTGACATGAGAATTGCTACTCCAGCTTTCTTTTGATTTCCATTTGCATGGAATATCTTTTTCCAACCCCTCACTTTCAGTCTGTATGTGTCCCTAGGTCTGAAGTGGGTCTCTTGTAGACAGCAGATATATGGGTCTTGTTCTTGTATCCATTCAGCCAGCCTATGTCTTTTGGTTGGAGCATTTAATCCATTTACATTTAAGGTAATTATCGATATGTTTGTTCCTATTACCATTTTCTTCATTGTTTTGGGTTTGTTATTGTAGATCTTTTCCTTCTCTTGTGTTTCTTGCCTAGAGAAGTTCCTTTAGCATTTGTTGTAAAGCTGGTTTGGTGGTGCTGAATTCTCTCAGCTTTTGCTTGTCTGTAAAGGTTTTAATTTCTCCATTGAATCTGAATGAAATCCTTGCTGTGTAGAGTAATCTTGGTTGTAGGTTCTTCCCTTTCATCACTTTAAATATGTCCTGCCACTCCCTTCTGGCTTGCAGAGTTTCTGCTGAGAGATCAGATGTTAACCTTATGGGAATTCCCTTGTATGTTATTTGTTGTTTTTCCCTTGCTGCTTTTAATATTTTTTCTTTGCATTTAAGTTTTGATACTTTGATTAATATGTGTCTTGGCGTGTTTCTCCTTGGATTTATCTTATATGGGACTCTCTGTGCTTCCTGCACTTGACTGACTATTTCCTTTCCCATATTAGGGAAGTTTTCCACTATAATCTCTTGAAATATTTTCTCAGTCCCTTTCTTTTTCTCTTTTTCTTCTGGGACCCCTATAATTCTAATGTTGGTGCATTTAATGTTGTCCCAGAGGTCTCTGAGACTGTCCTCAATTCTTTTCATTCTTTTTTTCTTTATTCTGCTCTGCAGTAGTTATTTCCACTACTTTATCTTCCAGGTCACTTATCCATCCTTCTGCCTCCATTTTTCTGCTATTGATTCCTTCTAGAGAATTTTTAATTTCATTTATTGTGTTGTTCATCATTGTTTTTTTGCTCTTTAGTTCTTCCAGGTCCTTGTTAAATGTTTCTTGTATTTTCTCCATTCGATTTCCAAGATTTTTGATCATCTTTACTATCATTCCTCTGAATTCTTTTTCAGGTAAACTGCCAGTTTCCTCTTCGTTTGTTTGATATGATGGGTTTTTACCTTGCTCCTTCATCTGCTGTGTGTTTTTCTGTTTTCTTATGTTACTTAACTTACTGTTTTTGGGGTCTCCTTTTCGCAGGCCGCAGGTTCGTACTTCCCATAGTATTTGATATCTGCCCCTAGTGGCTAAGATTGGTTCAGTGGGTTGTGTAGGCTTCCTGGTGGAGGGGACTCGTGCCTGTGTTCGGGTGGATGAGGCTGGATTTTGTCTTTCTGGTTGGCAGGACGGCATCCAGTGGTGTGTTTTGGGGTGCTTATGACTTAATTATGATTTTAGGCAGGATCTCCGGTAATGGGTGGGGTTGGGTTCCTGTCTTGCTATTTGTTTGGCATAGGGTGTCCAGCACTGCAGCTTGCTGGTCGTTGAGTGGAGCTGGGTCTTAGCGTTGAGTTAGAGATCTCTGGGAGAGCTTTTGCCATTTGATATTACATGGAGCCGGGAGGTCTCTGGTGGACCAATGTCCTGAACTCGGCTCCCGCACCTCAGTGGTACAGGCCTGACTCTCGGCTAGAGCACCAAGACCTTGTCAGCCACATAGCTTGGTTTAACAATATATGTATATTTAATTTCTATTGATATAGCAAATTTTATTGCAAAAATTGTCATTAATTAACACTTCTAGTTATAGGTGTGAGGGCATCTTCTTTTAAATACATTCAACAAAATTTTATACAATTGTACATTTTGTTAGATTTGATAGTGGAAGAAAAATGAAATTTCGTGTTTTGAATTTATATTTATTTGGATAAATTAGGGCATCTCATTACATAGCTATTAGCCATTTGAATTTTTATTGGCTTCACTTTTTATATTCTATGTTTATATATCTAATTAATATTAATTAGAGACAGGAAAACTTTGAACATCATACTGTTGGATTTTGTTTCTCAGTTTCTAAGTAGGTTATTTGTTTAAATTTCTTTAATGGTATGTGATATTATAGATGTCTTATAGTACGTAGTTTCATTTGTTTATCGTTTTTGTGAAATTTCAATGAGTTCTCAAACTTAAAATCATTTCCATGATGTGTGTGTGTATATATATTTCCCCCTGTGGCTAGTTTATTCATTCATAAAATGTGAATAATAATAGTACTCTATTATTATAGAGTAATACTCTATAATTAGAGTATTAATTAGAGTAAGTTACTAAGTAACTCTAAGTAACTCTAACTAAGTAACTCTATAATTAGAGTAACTCTATTACTCTATTATTATAGTACACTATAAATTCTAGAAAGTGTTGATAATAGAATTTTATTTATTTTCCTGACTGGGATGCTAGTTGTTGATATCCAATTTATAATAATGCAGGTTTCCCCTGCATATTTTAATTTTCTCATCTATTAGATAGCAGTTTGTACATCATCTTCTGTTTATTTTTGTGTTTTATTCTGTTTCATTGACTTATCTTTTTTTCCATATTACTTTGCTGTAGAACCTTAATAATTCATTTCCTTATCAGGCAAGGCAACTGTCTTCCATTGTAAATTGTTTTACTTTTAAAGTAGAGCAATAAGCTATTCTTACCTCTAAATTCAAGGCATAAAAATCTATATCAATATATGTAAAACACCTCTCATATTGTGTTATTTTATTATTTTCTCCTTTAGTCATCATTTTCATTCTCATGAGTATTCACTGTATGTTCTTACAGTTCTTTTCCGACCATTTATTTAGAATTGTTTCCTTTCTTTAAAATATATTTAGTGTGGTTGTATATACAAGTTCTTAATTTTACATAAATGTTATCATATTACAAATCTCATCCAATTTCTGACATAGGGTAGGCAAAAAGAAATAAAGGAATAAGAAAGAGAAACTTTCTTTTGGTTCAAATAGCTGAATGAATCTTCAGTTAAACTCTTACAATTCATAAATGAATTGAGCATGCTCACTGGGAAATGATCATTACATAAAAATCAATTTTATTTTTATATACCAGCAACAAAACAAAAAAGATAAAATTAAATTTGAAGAACCATTTCCAGTTTTGTCAAAAATACCAACAACTCAGGAATAAATCTAGTGGATGGTGTGAAAACTATAAAGCACTATTGAAAGAAATTCAGAGTCCACATGAATGTAGGGATATACCATGAATACAGTGTATGTGTATTTGTATATATATATCCCATATATATGTGTGTATATATATATTCTCTCGTACACATTGTCTCTATACATTGTATGTATATGTATATACATATACACACACAATGAATGAGATTAAATATTTTAAATATGTTAATTCTCCCTAAATTTATCTTTAGATTCAATGCAACCCAACCAAACCATTTGGGTTCAATGCAACCCAACCAAATAATCATAATATTATGATTATTAATTGATGAGCTGATTCTAAAACATTAAAACACAAAGGACAAAACTTAGCAATGGGTATGTTTTTCCCCATTCCTCTTCAAGGCTATAGGACACTATCTGGCCTCTGACCCTACACTTGGTGCAAAGGCCTCCCTCACTGCCCTGGTCTAAGGGAATGAGAAGAGGAATGTGTAGGCAGATTCATCCCAGTCTCTTTATGCTCTGAACATCTAACACTTCCATCCTTCACTTGCACCTAGAGGGGTACCTGCCTTTTCTCACTGCTGTCTCTGAAAATATGTTGTGTTGTGGTCCCTTCTTTAATCAGATCTCATGGCCCAATATCCTTCAAAGAGAACTTGTAGTTCCACTTTTATTTATTCATCTGATTATAAATTCATTAATTTAAACATGACTGTTCTACCTTTCTAGAGATTTAGGATGGAGAGAGCCAATTGCAATATGTAGTTACAATTTTGATCCAAGTTTCCTAAGTCAGTTTTTCCTTAAAAACTTTGGCAATAAAAATTAGTTGTTGAGTACTCTATATATAATATTTTAACACAACAACATCCCAAAACAACAGGGTTGTTGAGTATTCAAATCAGTAAAATTTTATGCCCTCTTTTTTTGCCAAAGCAAATTTAAGGGTAAACAATAAGCTATTATAAATGTTTGCAATAATACATATCTATAATTTTCATGAGCTGTCTTCAGCTTCAGTCCTACATTTATAACACTGATGACTTTCTTGAGGAGTCCTTCAAGACTCACGAAGTAACTGGCAGAATCTCCAGTGGATTTGACATAGAAACGGTATTCCCATGATGAGTTAGCATAGACATTCAATCTCTAACATGAGGACTCTGGGATCAGTTAAAAATGATTTTCCTGAGTCCTATAAATCAGCAATCTACTTGGAAGGAAATAGCTTACAGTTTCTTTTATTAGTTTCCCGAGGACACCAAACTCTAGATTTTGCTTTATCAGTTTATCGACTACTTTCTTTTGCATACATCATTTTTATACACATATTGCTTATGAATCTAGTAGGGTATTTTCCTTTAAAATGCCCTGACTCAAATGGCAGTTCTATTTTTAGTTTTTTCAGGAACCTCTATACTGTTCTCCATAGTGGCTGTACCAATTTACATTCCCACCAACAGTGTAGGAGGGTTCCCTTTTCTCCACACCTTCTCCAGCATTTATTGCTTGTGGATTTTTTGATGATAGCCATTCTGACCAGTATGAGGATACCTCATTGTAGTTTTGATTTGCATTTCTCTGATTATCAGTGATGTTGAGTACCTTTTCATGTGTTTGTTGGCCATCTGTATGTCTTCCTTGGAGAAATGTCTATTTAGGCCTTCTGCCCATTTTGGGGTTGGTTTTTTTGTTTTTTGATATTGAGCTGCATGAGCTGCTTGTATATTTTGGAGATTAATCCCTTGCCAGTTGCTTCATATGCAAATATTTTCTCCCATTTTGAGGGTTGTCTTTTCATCTCGTTTATGGTTTTCTTTGCTGTGTAAAAGCTTTTAAGTTTTATTAGGTCCCATTTATTTTTTAATATCCATTACTCTAGAAGGTGGGTCAAAAAGGATCTTGCTGCAATTTATGTCATAGAGTGTTCTGCCTATGTTTTCCTCTGAGAGTTTTAGAGTGTCTGGCCTTACATTTTGGTCTTTAATCCACTGTGAGTTTATTTTTGTATATGGTGTTAGGGAGTGTTATAATTTCATTCTTTTAGATGTAGCTGTCTAGTTTTCCCAGTACCACTTATTGAAAAAACTGTCTTCTCTCCATTGTATATTCTTGCCTCCTTTGTCATAGATCAGGAGACTATAAGGGCATGGGTTTATGATCCAGCAATCCCACTCCTGGGCATATACCCAGAGAAAAACAGAATTCAAAAAGATACATGCACCCCAATTTTCATTGCAGCACTATGTGCAATAGCCAGGACATGGAAGCAACCTAAATGTCCATCAGCAGATCAATAAAGATGTGGTACATATATACAATAGAATATTGCTCAGCCATAAAAAGGAATGAAATTGTGCCAGTTGCAGAGATGTGGATGGACCTAGAGACTGTCATACAGAGTGAAGTAAGTCAGAAAGAAAAACAAATACTGTAGAATATCACTTATATATGGAATCTAGAAAAATGGCACAGATGAACTTATTTGCAAAGAAGAAATAGGGACACAGATGTAGAGAACAAACGTATGGATACCAAGGTGGGGGTGAGGTGGGTTGAACTGGGAGGTTGGGATTGACATATATACACTACTATAAAGAAAATAGGCAACGAATGAGAACCTACTGTATAGAACAGGGAACTCTACTCAGTGCTCTGTGGTGACCTAAATGGGAAGGAAATCCAAAAAAGAAGGGATATATGTATACATATGACTGATTCACTTCGCTGTACAGTAGAATCTAACACCACATTGTAAAGCAACTATACTGCAATAAAAATTAATAAAATAAAAAAATAAAATACCCTGATTCATAAGTGACATTATGAAGTACATATTAGCAGTGGGATATTCAGAGAGAGAGACAGATAGAGACAGAGAGAGAGAGAGAGAGAGAGAGATTCTTAGAAGCCTAGATATAGTTTACTTTAAAGAGTTGCCAATATGTCATCTCTATCAAAGGTAGCTCAGAATCACATGCCAAGGGAAAAATGGCAAAGAAAAGAACACCAGAAATAAGAGTAGTGCTCTGAGTGGAAACTAAAAAATTTGACACGAAAAGGCAAAAGTAGACAGAAAATGAATGTTTTCAATTTATGAAGGCATGAAAGAAGCGATGAAAATATCTCATTGTTCTACATGACTAAGTATAATTCACTTTACTCTCATTACAATTTATGGTCACTTCTCTAAACAGTTGTTTCATATAATATGTGATTGACAAGCATTTTCCTTTTTGCTAAATTAAAATAAGCATGCACTTTAGCTTCAGTTATACATTTGAGGAAAAGAGAGACTTTTTTAATTCCATTTTTTGTTTTACTTTTTTATAATCACAGAAGTGTTGGACTTAAAGTCAAAACTAAATAATATTTCATTTGATGCAGTCTTATCTCAAAGATGCATGAAAGGATTCACAGTGATTTTCTGGATAATGACATTTTGCAGGTATGTTATGACCCCGAATTTTAAGTTCTGTCTTTTATTTTCAAATGTACTGTTTATTTAAGTACACCAACATGATTATCAATAGGTTTTATGTATTATGTATGTATTATGTATTTATGTATTATTAACAGGATGAAAATGGAGAATATGTTGGTCTTATAATGCATACATTATTCATCCTATGTCATTTCATTTACTCTTGAGCAAAACAAGATGTGACCTTAATTTTTAAGGTAATAGCTGACTTGCTTCCTTAACAAGAAGTGTGCCTGCATATCGAAGTTAACTTTAATCCCTTAGATATATCTTTAAAAGTTACTTTTTTATTTTAGAAAATTTCCAAAAGTTTTTTGTGTACTCTGAACACTTAATTAACAGATATTGCTAGAAGAATAAGTGCAATTTACACCAGAGAGGTAACACGGCAAATCCTAGAACCATAGATATTATCAAATCTAAATATATGTAACATTATATACTGCAAATCTGTTTGACAAGTTCAAGTACAATAGCTTTACAATTCAACTTGCATTATCCTAGTGATAATTTAGAATCTAACTCAACTCACGTAGAATCTTTACTAAGCACACACACATACCCGTATATTAAAATATATCACTTAATATTGTAAGCTTTCATATTGTAAATATTATATAAAATTTTGATTTCTTAATAAAACTTCAAGAGACTTAATTTGTCTAGACACAAGTACAATTGATAGTATTGTGTCTAGACAATATTATAAAGCTTGTATAAGAAAAAAACTAATAATAAAACATTCACTTTTTAGGTGTCAGTAAACCTGTATAGAATTGAACATTTCAGAAATATTGTGATGACTAATTATGACAAGCTCTGCTTTTACCTTTTATTCCCTCTTTCTAAGAGAAAATGTGTCCCTTCTTAGGTTGGCACTTATCTCTCCACCTATGTGTTTGTACTCATATATAATATTCTCCTGGCCTCTAAGGATTGTTGTTTCTTCATATTACTCCCTTCTTGTCTAAATTTTAACTTGTCTACACTCACTGGCTCTTTACAGAAGGCCCTAAATATATGCTATATTGCAAATCTTCCATATTAGTGTTATCATTATTTTACTACATTTATTGTGGTTCCTCCAAAGCTACGTTCCTCTCTCTGCCCTTTGCTTTCCAAATTCCTGGAAAGAACTTTCTTCCTGTTGATAATTCCCATTTATATTTTTAGTCTCTGGTTTCAGAATCTACCCCTGAAATTTCATTGTACTGGATTGCAGCTACCAAATTTAATGAATTCTTCATTTTTAATATTGTTCCAACCCATGAGGCATATCTAATCAGACATGAACTCCTATTCTGCTTTTATCAAACCATTTCATATCAGTCTTTGCTTGTGTCTTTGTATTGTGTCAACAGGGCTAGGGTGAACTACATTTCATTTCCCAGAATACCCTTCATTGTATATTTTATTAAAATGGGTCACAAAAGTGATATTTTAGAGATTAGAAGGTAAAAGTGAAGCACAATTTTTTTTTTTTTTTTTTTTTTTTTTTTACTGTTTACAGTGTTGATGGAAGGGCAGCAAGTAGTCTTATATCTCAGGCATGTTGTCACCTACCTGCTAGTTTGTCTCATTGGCTTGAGGCATCAATTGCTCCACCTTCTCTGAGCTCTGTCTTCAACTTCTCCAAGTCCTGGGCCAAGCGTTTTTTTAAGTTCATGGGTAAGAGCATAATTTTCTCCTGAGGACAGCTATGTCATAAAGTTGGAGGTAGTAAGACACTTAGGTTCCAGTCTGTCCTGTGGGTTCCAGCCCATGTTCATGGGTTCCAGTTTATCTTTATTCTATCTTTATTCTTATCTTTATTCTTCATATCCATCTTCTGTTTCTCCCTGGCTGCCCTACGGATTTCAACCTCTAGGATCAGATGGGAATACAGAAATCTTTTTTTTGTTTGTTTTTAATTTTATTTTTACTTTTTTGTCTGCTTTGGGTCTTTGTTTCTGCGTGCGGGCTTTCTCTAGTTGTGGCGAACGGGGACTACTCTTCATTGCAGTGCACAGGCTTCTCACTGCAGTGGCTTCTCTTTGTTGTGGAGCACGGGCTCTAGGCACGTGGGCTTCAGTAGTTACAGCAAGTGGGCTCAATAGTTGTGGCTAGCAGGCTCTAGAGTGCATGGGCTTAATTGCTCCGTGGTATGTGGGATCTTCCTGGACCAGGGATTGAACATGTGTCCCCTGCATTGGCAGGCAGATTCTTAACCACTGCACCATCAGGGAAGTCCAGTAAAGCAATCTTAACACAGACTCTTTAACCAACTCCCACAGTTGTGCAAGGGCAGACTTTTCTAATAAATTATGTAAGTATATTTATCTCTATCTTATCTATCTATATCTCTATCTATCTATCTATCTATCTATCTATCTAATCTGTCTCTCTATCCATCCATCTCTCCTAGTGATTCTGCTGCAATTATAAAAACCAGAATGAGAGTCCTGTGATCTCTTAAGAATTCTTGTCTTTGATTGGGATTGCGTTGAATCTGTAGATTGCTTTGGGTAGTATAGTCATTTTCACAATGTTGATCATTCTAATCCAAGAACATGGTATATCTCTCCATCTGTTTGTATCATCTTTAATTTCTTTCATCAATGTCTTATAGTTTTCTGCATACAGGTCCTTTGTCTCCTTAGGTAATTTATTCCTAGGCATTTTATTCTTTTTGTTGCAATGGTAAATGGGAGTGTTTCCTTAATTTCTCTTTCAGATTTTTCATCATTAGTGTATAGGAATGCAAGAGATTTCTGTGCATTAATTTTGTATCCTACTACTTTACCAAATGCATTGATTAGCTCTAGTAGTTTTCTGGTGGAGTCTTTAGGATTCTGTATGTATAGTATCATGTCATCTGCAAACAGTGACAGCTTTACTTCTTCTTTTCCGATTTGGATTCCTTTTATTTCTTTTTCTTCTCTGATTGCTGTGGCTAAAACTTCCAAAACTATGCTGAATAATAGTGGTGAGAGTGGACAACCTTGTCTTGTTCCTGATCTTAGTGGAAATGGTTTCAGTTTTTCACCATTGAGAACAATGTTGGCTGTGGGTTTGTCATATCTAGCCTTTATTATGTTGAGGTAAGTTCCCTCTATGCCTACTTTCTGGAGGGTGTTATCATAAATGGGTGTGGAATTTTGTCAAAAACTTGTTCTGCATCTATTGAGATGATCATATTGTTTTTCTCCTTCAATTTGTTAATATGCTGTATCACATTGATTGATTTGTGTATATTGAAGAATCCTTGCATTGCTGGGATAAACCCCACTTGATCATGGTGTATGATCCTTTTAATGTGCTGTTGGATTCTGTTTGCTAGTATTTTGTTGAGGGTTTTTGCATCTATGTTCATCAGTGATATTGGCCTGTAGTTTCTTTCTTTGTGATATCTTTGTCTGGTTTTGGTATCAGGGTGATGGTGACCTCGTAGAATGTGTGTGGGAGTGTTCCTCCCTCTGCTGTATTTTGGAAGAGTTTGAGAAGGATAGGTGTTAGCTCATCTCTAAATGTTTGATAGAATTCACCTGTGAAGCTATCGGGTCCTGGGCTTTTGTTTGTTGGAAGATTTTTCATCACAGTCTCAATTTCAGTGCTTGTGATTGGTCTGTTTATATTTTCTATTTCTTCCTGGTTCAGTCTCAGAAGGTTGTGCTTTTCTAAGAATTTGTCCATTTCTTCCAGGTTGTCCATTTTATTGGCATATAATTGCTTGTAGTAATCTCTCATGATCTTTTGTAATTCTGCAGTCTACAGATTCAGTGCAATCCCTATCAAACTATCAATGTCATTTTTCACAGAGCTAGAACAAAAAATTTCAGAATTTGTATGGAAACACAAAAGACCCAGAATAGCCAAAACAATCTTGAGAAAGAAAAACAGAGCTAGAGAAATCAGGCTCCCGTACTTCAGACTATACTACAAAGCTGCAGTAATCAAGACAGTATGGTACTGGCACAAAAACAGAAATATAGATCAATGGAACAGGATAGAAAGCCCAGAGATAAACCAATGCACGTATGGCCACCTTAGTTTTGATAAAGGAAGCAGGAATATACAACCGAGAAAACACAGCCTCTTCAATAAGTTGTGCTGGGAAAACTGGGCAGCTACATGGAAAAGAATGAAATTAGAACACTCTAATACCATACACAAAAATAAATACCATACACAAAATACCATACACAAAAATACCATACACAAAAATAAATACCATACTAATACCATATACCATATAATACCATATAATACCATATAATATATACCAATATATTATATATATATATATATAATATATATATACCGGTATATATATCTATATATACATATATATATATATATATATATATATATAATAC